>NC_081418.1:802526-1102526 GCF_949786415.1 Peromyscus eremicus | reverse complement strand
AAAGCCAGAATAAATGTCCTAAAGAGTGTCCAAAATTTTTGGACTACACAACAATTTTCTTTTTTTTAAGAAATAATGATTTATTTAGGCTCACAGTTTGAGGGTACAGTACACAATACTGAGGAAGTGAACACTGCAGGAAGTGGAAGTCACTAGTTATACTGCCTCTACAGCCTGAGAACAATGAGATACATGTTAGTGCTCAGCCCACTTCTTTCTTTTTTTTCATTTTTCTTTATTAAGAAATTTTCTACTCCACATACTGTCCAGAAACTCACCTCCTCCCTGCCCCCACCCCTCAGCGCTCTTTCCCAAGCCACCCCACAAGCCCACATCCCCCAAATCGAGGTCTCCCATGGGGAGTCAGCAGAGCCCAGCACACCGAGCCTAGGCAGGTCCAAGCCCCTTCCTACTGCACCAAGACTGTGCAAGGTGTCACACCACAGGCACCGGATTCCCAGGAGCCTGCCCATAGACCAAGAACAGATCCCGATCCCCCTGCCTTGGTGCCCCCCAAACAGTTTGAGCCAAACAACCATCTTCCATATCCAGAGGGCCTAGTCCAGTCCCATGGGGGCTCCACAGACACCAGTCCACAGTTCATGGGCTTACACTAGTGTGGCCGGTCATCTCTGCATGTCCTCCCATCATGATCTCGACGTCCCTCGTCTGCAGTATCTCTCCTCTCTCTCATCAATTGGATTCCCAGATCTCATCCTGATGCCTGGCTGTGGATCTCTGTATTTGCCTCCATCAGGAACTGGACAAAGGCTCTATGATAACAGCTAGGTTATTTGCTAGGCTGGTCACCAGAGTAGACCGGTCCAGGCACCCTCTGGACCCCTACCAGCAGAGCACAGTGGGGTCAACATTGTGGATTCCTGAGAGCCTCCCCAGCACCGTGCCTCTTCCTATTCCCATGATGTCCTCATCTATCATAGAATCTTCCTCCCTGCCCTCTCACTCTGTCCCTGTTCCAGCTTGACCCTCTCATTTCCCTATGTTCTCTTCCCCCACTCCTCGCCCTCTGCCACCATTCCCCCAGTTCACTCATGTAGATCTCATTCACTTCTCCTTCACAGAATCATCCATGTGCCCCCCCCCCAGGGTCATTTCCTGTTAGCTAGCCTCTCTGGAGTTGTGGGTTGCAGTCTGGCCATCCCTTCCCTCCCATTTAGTATCCACTTATGAGTAAGTACATACTATGTTTGTCCTTCTGAGTCTGGGTTACCTCACTCAAGATGATATTTTCTAGATCCATCCATTTGCCTGCAAATTTCATGATATCATTGTTTTTTACTGCTGAGTAGTACTCCATTGTGTATATGTGCCATATTTTCTTTATCCATTCTTCAGTTGAAGGGCATCTAGGTTATTTCCAGGTTCTTGCTATTACAAATAATGCTGATATGAACATAGTTGAGCATGTGTCCTTGTGGTAAGATTGAGCATTCATTGGATATATGCCCAAGAGTAGTATAGCTGGGTCTTGAGGAAGACTTATTCCCAGTTTTCTGAGAAACCACCATACTGATTTCCAGAGTGACTGTACAAGTTTGCATTCCCACCAACAGTGGAGGAGAGTTCCCCTTGCTCCACATCCTCTCCATTATAAGCTGTCTTCAGTGTTTTTGATCTTAGTCATTCTGACAGGTGTAAGATGGTATCTCAGAGTTGTTTTGATTTGCATTTCCCTGATGACTAAGGATGTTGAGCAATTCCTTAAATGCCTTTCAGCCATTTGAGATTCTTCTGTTGAGAATTCTCTGTTAAACTCTGTAGCCCATTTTTTAATTGGATTGTTCAGTATTTTGATGTCTAGCTTTTTGAGTTCTTGATATATTTTGGAGATCAGCCCTCTGTCAGATGTGGGATTGGTGAAGATCTTTTCCCATTCTGTAGGCTGTCATTTGGTCTTATTGACCGTGTCCTTTGCTCTACAAAAGCTTCTCAGTTTTAGGAGGTCCCATTTATTAATTGTCGCTCTCAGTGTCTGTGCTACTGGTGTTATATTTAGGAAGTAGTCTCCTGTGCCAATGTGTTCCAGACTACTTCCTACTTTCTCTTCTATCAAGTTCAGTGTAACTGGATTTATGTTGAGGTCTTTGATCTACTTGGACTTGAGTTTTGTGCATGGAGACAGATATGGATCTATTTGCAGTCTTCTGCATGTTGACATCCAGTTATGCCAGCACCATTTGTTGAAGATGCTTTCTTTTTTCCATGGTACAGTTTTGGCTTCTTTGTCGAAAATCATATTTTCATTGGTGTGTGGGTTAATGTCAGGGTCTTCAATTCAATTCCATTGGTCCGCATGTCAGTTTTTATGCCAGTACCAAGCTGTTTTTATTACTATAGCTCTATAGTAGAGCTTGAGATCAGGGATCATAATGCCTCCAGAGGTTGCATTATTATACAGAATTCTTTTAGCTATTCTAGGTTTTTTTGTTTTTCCATATAAAGTTAAGTATTGTTCTTTCCAAGTCTGTGAAGAATTGTGTTGGGATTTTGATGGGTATTGCATTGAATCTGTATATTGCTTTTGGTAAGATTGCCATTTTTACTATGTTAATTCTACCTATCCATGAGCATGGGAGATCTTTCCATTTTCTGATATCTTCTTCAATTTCTTTCTTCAGAGACTTAAAGTTCTTATCATACAGATCTTTCACTTGCTTAGTTAGAGTTACCTCAAAGTATTTTATATTATTTGTGGCTATTGTAAAGGGTGATGTTTCTCTGATTTCTTTCTCAACCCCTTTTTCATTTGTATATAGGAGGGCTGCTGATTTTTTGAGTTAATCTTGTATCCTGCCACCTTCCGAAGGAGTTTATCAGTTGTAGGAGTTCCCTGGTAGAATTTTTGGGGTCACTTATGTATACTATCATATCATCTGCAAATAATGAAAGTTTGACTTCTTCCTTTCCAATTTGTATCCCCTTGATCTCTTTTTGTTGTCTTATTGCTCTAGCTAGAACTTCAAGTATTATATTGAATAAGTATGGGGAGAGTGGACAGCCTTGTCTTGTTCCTGATTTTAGTGGAATCGCTTTGAGTTTCTCTCTGTTTAATTTGATGTTGGCTGTCAGCTTGCTGTAAATTGCCTTCATTATGTTTAGATATGTTCCTTGTATTCCTGATCTCTCTAGAACCTTTATCCTGAAGGGGTTTTGTATTTTGTCAAAGGCTTTTTCGGCATCCAATGAGATGATCATGTGGTTTTTTTTTTTCTTTCAGTTTGTTTATATGGTGTATTACATTGACAGATTTTCGTATGTTGAACCATCCTTGAATCCCTGGGATGAAGCCTACTTGGTCATGGTGAATAATTTTTTTTGATGTGTTCCTGGATTCGGTTAGCCAGTATTTTATTGAGTATTTTTGCATCAATGTTCATGAGGGAGATTGGTCTGTAATTCTCTTTCTTTGTTGCATCTTTGTGTGGTTTGAGTATCAGGGTATCTGTAGCCTCATAAAAAGATTTTGGTAATGTTCCTCCTGTTTCTATAGTGTGGAACAATTTGAAGAATATTGGCATTAGCTCTTCTCTGAAAATCTGGTAGAATTCTGCACTGAAACCATCTGGTCCTGGGCTTTTTTTGGTTGGGAGACTTTTAATGACCGTTTCTATTTCCTTAGGGGTTATTGGTCTATTTAAATAGTTTATCTGGTCTTGATTTAACTTAGGTATGGGGTACCTATCCAGAAAATCATCCATTTCTTTCAGATTTTCCAATTTTGTGGAGTACAGGTTTTTGAAGTATGACCTGATGATTCTCTGGATTTCCTCATTGTCTGTTGTTATGTCTCCCTTTTCATTTCTGATTTTGTTAATTTGGATGCTCTCTCTCTGATTTTTGGTTAATTTGGATAAGGGCTTATCTAGCCCATAACTATTAATCTATGTATCACCACATGTTCCATGGCCATACCTGCGTCCCATTACATGTTGCTCCTTAGGTGGCTCACTGGCATCTCCCCCCTTCTTCCTGTCTCTCCCTTTGAATTTCCTGCCTGCCTTTTAGCTGCCTTGTCATAGGCCAATGGCTTTATTTATCAACCAATCAGAGAAACACATATTTGCAGCATACAGAAAGACATTCTCCCATCACTTTCCCTTCTGTCTAAACAAAAGGAAGGTTTTAACTTTAACCTTTTAAAATTACATATAACAAAATAGTTATCAAGCAAGAATTGCAGTTACAATATTTAGTCTGTTTGTGTTTTGAAAAATTAAAGAAAAATTTCTTATCTATCCTATATTTGTGAGTCTAAGGTTTCATATCTAATTTATCTTTTATCATAACCAAGGAAAATTATAGCTATCTAGTGTTCAACTACATCAAAGACCTCAGAAGGACATAATATTACCTAAGTAAACAGGAAGTGCATTGTAAGCAACTTTCAAAAATCTAGAATGACAGAGATAGCTGCCTGCCTGGACAGTCATCCAAAGTTCCTCTGTAAAGTTGGGGCATCCATCCATCTTTGGCCCATAGGTGTAGAGACTCTCAGTCACTTTTCTCTGTGTCCTTTAGAATGTCTGGCAGTATCCCCCATCACCTGAGCATAGGAAACCTCAAAGCCTGCATCCACAATGACACACTTCCTCCAACAAGGCCATATCCTGCTAGGGGTGTCTTTCTATATGCTGTGAATATGTGTTGCTCCCATTGGCTAATAAGTAAAATTGTTCTGGCCTGTGGCAAGGCAGCTTAGAGGCAGGTGGGAAAGAAGAAAGAGAGATGGGGAAGAAGAAAGACAGAGGGGAGAGAGATGCCAGCTGCCACCATGGAAGGAGCAGCAAGATGCCAGGATGCTACTAATGTCGTGACCACAATTAAACTTACAGATTAATAGCAATGGTTTAAGTTATGAGATACCTAACAAGAAGCCTGCCATAGGCCGTGCAATTGGTAATTAATATTTAGCCTCTGAATGATTATTTTACAAGCAGCTGAGGGCCTGCATGGCTTAGCAGGACTGGAGAAACCTTCCAGTTACATTTGGCTACCCAACATGTTGGCTTGACTTTCCACCAGTATGACAGTTTCGCAGTGTGTGGGCTTGAGTGCAGCATGGGAGATTCCTGCCACAGTACACAGAGGTATCTCCAAGCTGTGCAGCACACTGCATGGTGGATTTAGCTTTTACTCATACAGACAAAAAGGGTTTATGGGCCAGCTGCATGCTCCCTGATGACAGCGTGGACTCCAGAGTTACAGAAAGACATTTGATTGTAAAAACTGCTGAGTTAAGCCTATATACATATATATATATATATATATATATATATATATATATATATATATATATATGGGATCTTGACTTCAAAATTTGTGTCTAAGGATACATTGCTTTGGAAAAGAGGTTCTGCTTTTGTTTCCATGGAAGATGAGAACCTGTGGATTACTTCCAGGCTAATATGGTTTGATCAACCAAGACCCCCAAAAGGTCTCCAATGACAGCCATGGGCCAGATGATCCAACATCCAAAATCAGCTTCAAGGCAACTGGCTGAAATGATTCGTCCTCACAGACTGCTACAGGCAAGATTTCCCTATAATTCTTAATTTTCTCAGGATCCCCATACGATTACCAGCACCCCCTATCAGCAGGAAGTTGTAAGAGAAGCTATGCCCAAATTCCCAAAATATTGTTTATAAATGTTTATTTTTATTTAAAGGGGTTAATTATAAATATAATCTCTTTGTAAAGAAGAAAAGGGGATATAGATATGATAGGATGAAAGGGTAGATTATTGAATATACTTTTAAAGAGCAACAACTTGTTTAAAATGTTTTACATTGCTATGGATTTTAGTTTATTGATATAAATTTAAAGTTAATTTGTTATACTGTGTATATTTCTACTCTTGATTAAGGTATTATGTTTGTACAGCTCATTTGAAATTGTAATGGATAATTAAGAAATACAGATTAATAATTAGTCATCCATGATAATCACACTTATAGTAATGTTAGTTAAGTTTTCTAGTATACATAGATATATTTCAATTAGGTAGGTAATCTTCAAACACTTCAAAGACCTACAGAATATGGCATTTAAAATGTTTTAAAAACAGACTTTTCTGGACAATGAGACACATCTGCTCCTGGCAGCATCAATTACTTCAAGGAGAATGATGGGCATTGAATAAACTCATTATGAAGTTTGCTTTCTTTGTGGCAAAAGTTAGCCACTGGGCAAAAAAATACCCTTATGTTGACTGATTGACAGTATGAACTTTACAAGACAAGATGGTTCTTCAGGTTTCTGCTTTGCAGAGGAGACTGCCAGACATTCTACAGGACACAGAGAAGCGACTGAGAGACTATAGGCCTATAGAGTGAGGAGGGATGCCCCAACGTTACAGAGGAACTGACTATCCAGGCAGCCAGCTGTCTCTGTCATTCTAGATTTTTGGAAGTTGCTTATAATGCTCTTCCTGTTTACTTAGGTAATATTATATCCCTCTGGTGTCTTTGATGTAATTGAAGATTAGATAGTTATAGTTACAGTTTTCCTTAGTCATGATAAAAGATAAATTAGATATGAAACTTTAGACTAACAATATAGGATAGATGACAAAATATTTTCTTTAATTTTGCCAAATACAAATAGACTAGATATTGTAACTGTAGTTCTTGCTTGATAACTGTTTGTTATATGTAGTTGTACTATGTTAAAGTTAAAACCTTCCTTTTTTATTGGATAGAAAAGGGGAAATGCTGGGGGGTGTCTTTCTGTATGCTGTGAATATGTGTTGCTCCCATTGGCTAATGAATAGTTGTTTTGGCCTATGGCAAAAGCATCTTAGAGGCAGGTGGGAAAGGAGAGAGATGAGGAAGAAGAAAAGTAGAGGGGAAAGAGATACCAGCTGCCACCACGGAAGGAACAGCAAGATGCCAGGAGACTGGTAATGCCACAGCCACATGACAACTTATAGATTAATAGAAATGGGTTAAGTTATAAGAGCTAGCTAGCAAGAAGCCTGCCATAGGCCATGTAATTGGTAATTAGTATTTAGCCTCTGAATGATTATTTTATAAGTAGCTGAGGGCCTGCATGACTGGGTGGGACTGGAGATCCAGATACAATACCCACTCCAACAAAGCCATACCTCCTAATAATGCCACTCCCTGTGAGATTATGAGGACTAATTACATTCAAACTGCCACATATTTAAATGGCTACACAGCTTAATTCTTAGGTTCATTTGCTTGAAATATCTTTTTCCAACTCTTTACCCCAAGGTAATATCTAGTCTTGATTTTGAGGTGTGTTTCTTGGATACAGCAGAAGGATGAATCCCATTTTTGCATCCATTCTGTTTATGTCTTTTTATTGGGGAATTGAGACACTTGATATTAAGAGATATCAGTGACTAATGATTGTTAATCCCTGTTATTTTGCTGTTGTTGTTGATGGTGATGGTGGTGATGGTGGTGTGTGTTTCCCTTCTTTTGGTTTCACTGGTGTGAGATTATTTGTGGATGTAGTTAACCTCCTTAAGTTGGAGTTTTTCTAGTACCTCTGTAGGGTTGGGTTTGTGGCTAGATATTGTTTGAATTTTACTTTATCATGGAATATCTTATTTTTGCCATCTATGGTGATTGAAAGCTTTACAGGGTATAGTAGTTTGGGCTGGTATCTGTGTTCTCTTAGAGTCTGCAGTACATCTGTCCACTCCCTTCTGGCTTTTATAGTCTCCATTGAGAAGTCAGTGTAATTCTAATAGGTCTGCCTTTATATGTTACTTGGTCTTTTTTCTTGTAGCTTTAAATATTCTTTCTTTTTTCTGTACATTGGTGTTTGATGATTATGTAGTGAGAGGACTTTCACTTCTGATATAATCTGTTTGGTGTGCTGTATGTTTCTTGTACCTTTCTAGGGCATCTCTTTCTTTAGGTTAGGAAAATTTTCTTCCATGGTTTTGTTGAAAACATTTTCTGGGCCTTTGAGCTGGCTTTCTTCTCCTTCCTCTATTCCTGTTATTCTTAGATTTGGTCCTTTCATAGTGTCCCAGATTTCTTAGATGTTTTATGTGAAGAGGTTTTTAAATTTAACACTTTCTTTTTTATTAATATATCCATTTATTCTATTGTATCTAATGCCTGAGATTCTCTCTTCCATCTCTTGTTTTGTGTTGGTGAAGCTTGCCTCTGTAGTTCCTAAATTTTTCATTTCCAGAATTCTCTAAGTTTGGGTTTTCTGTATTGATTCTATTTCCAATTTCAAGCCTTGAACAGCTTTATTTATGTCCTTACATTACATTGTTTGTGTGTCCCTGGATTCCTTTAAGGGATTTATTAATTTCCTCTTTAAATACCTCTATTATCTTCATAAAGGTTGTTTTGAGGTCTTTTTTCTTGTGCTTAAGCTATGTTGAAATATTCAGGGCCTGCTGCAGTAGGATAGCTGGGCTCTAATGAAGACACATTGCCCTGGCTGTTGTTGATTGTGTTTTTATGCTGGCATCTAAGCATCTGGCTTTGGGGTGATTAAAGGTCTAGGTGCTGATTTCTGGATTTGTCTTTGTTGGGTGGGTGGATGTTTTGTTCTATGGTTTCTGTTTCCTCTCTGAATTTTTAAAGAGTGTGATAGCTGAGTGTTGCCTATTTTCCTGGACTGTTCAGCTGGTGTGTTCTCAGGGAATGCCTGCTGGGATACTGGGAGAGTTGGGGGAAGCAAGATTAGAAAAGATCTTTATGACCCATTGGGGATGGGATTAGAGAGGAAAGGGAAACCAAAGCAAGTTTCCTGCTACGGAGCTGAGGATGCTGAGCTAAAGGTATTGGATCTCAAGATCAATAGGAGAGGTATGGGTCTGCCTTCTTCCTAATGGTTGCCCTGGGAGGATAGGCTTTTGGATTAGCAGGAGGTGTCTGCTGGAGTTGGGGTCTGGGGGAGGGAGGTTAAGAGGGGATGGTCTGTGGGATCCACGGTGGGTAGTGGAGAGGGAAAGCTGCAGCTGGTGTTCTGTTGCAGAGCTAGGGACAAGACTGCAGATTTGGGTCTGGGGGAACAGAGGAGAATGTCTTTGGGTAACCTACCTGGTGTGGCTTGTGGTTTAGCAGGGAAGTCTATTTGTTTGTTTTAAGGTGTTAGGAAAATAGTATGATGGGAAAACAATGCTCCATCAGACAACCTATACCAGCCTCCTCTGCAGCACAGCTTGACACCAGCCACTTATAAATGACACAGGGTTTTTGACAGAATCAGAGTTCTTGAGAAACCTGTAATCTTTAAGAGTTTGCATGATTTCTATAAAAGGCTTTATTCCCTAAATTAGGATAATCTGAAGTCATCCTGGACATTTGACTGTTAACTCTTAGTTAACTCTATTCAAGAAGGGCCTTGCACAGATCATCTGAAACACTGAATGAAAAAATACCTATGTTAGATACTGACATATCACGTCACCTTGGAAGTATATTTGCCCCTTACATGATCTTTACTTAGGAAAACAAATGTTAAAGGCAGGCTTTTATTTTCCAAGAGAACATATTCTGTGGATGAGGGACCCAGAGAAAGGTAAGAGTTAGTGGACTATGAATCTAGGTGTGTGTTGAACGTTTTGATAAAGCGCCATTTTCTGGTCCATCTTCTTTCCAAATAGGATGGCAAATAACTTATGAATAACCAACAACAATAAAGTTTGAATGTCCAAATATATCAGACAAGTTATATGGCAGAAAAAGCTGACAAGGCCCAACTTTGTATCACCAACCCATGAGTCAACTTAGAATTATGAGTAGCTTTCCAGTCAAGTAGGAATGTGCTTAGCTTAGCATAGCCATGGGGAGTTAGGATATCACATGCAGAGGCACATGAATGAGCTCATTTGTGTTTTAAGGAAAGCTTGGCCAATGTTATGGAATAACATATACTAGTACATCTCTCACTCAATAGTCCTTATTTGTTCCATTTTCATTTGAGGTACTCTAGAAACCAAAACTGATTTCTTCTGGCGAGACAGTCTCCAAGGAAATAATTCTTTTTCTGGGAAATTTCCCATGAGTTTAAAAAAATCAGGGGGTTTCCTTGGTCGCTAATAGATAATGCAGTTTTAGTGACCTTTTCCTTCTTAAATTGAGTGACACAATCATGGCCTGAAAGGAAAGGCAAATGGTAGCGATCAAAGCTTTGTGCCAAAATGTTGACAGGACTACCTACTCACATCCTCCAGGAATTAGGTTCTACCCAAACTTGTTTTGTTTTGTTTTGTTTTCAGAGAGAGGAAAAGCAAAACAAAACTTCCTCATGGATTTGGTGGCTATCTGTCCTCCTCTCCTTACTGTATTAGCTAATGCTTCTGAAGAATACATAGATGATTAAAAGCAACCCAAGTTTTGTGCCCAGACATGGTAAAAACAAATGCTAAAATACTAATTTTGGCTTTGCTCTTTGAAATTTCTTTGGAGCAATGCTTAAATTGCTTTGCGGTGGGATTTTTCCATTCCTTCCCTGGAGTAATCTGGTTGTTCCAAAAATAAGTATGACAGAAAACAAATACAAGTGAAAGTGTCCCAGTTGAAAACTTTTGTTTTAGTCTCTGCTTGAATTTCCAGAACCATTATGTCTCATGTTTACAAAACAGTGGCTCTTGTGAATTTTCTCTTTTCTTCTTCTTCCTTGTAAAAATTTTTCCTTCTGTGTAAAAGACAAAACCCCCTTCTTTTTCCCAATAACCTAGGCCCCACCCCCTACACAGGAGTGACAGGAGAGGATGAGCATGCCTAGTTTCCATGTGCTGGAGATTTGAAGGCATGGTCTCAGCTTTTGAAAGCTCTGTTGCCAGTTGGCACTCTGAATGCCTAAAGGCCATTGAACTACACAACCCAGCACTTGGATCTGAGCCACTGTCTCCTTAAGGGTGTTTTTAATCTTGCAAAGTGCAGTGATTTTCTTCAGTCTTATATAGTTAAAAGTTTACACCCTTTCATTTCTAACATCAATTATATTGAACCAAGAGTCTGGAATTTCTTGTTTACTTCTTTTGTTCAAAGTATTTTCCATACAGACTCAGTTTTGTGTTTGCTCTGCAAAGGTGGCAGAAATACCTACCAGAAATTGTCATCTAAACATTGTGTAACATCTCATTAAGAAGGCATTGGCCCATCAAATCTCCCTAAATCACTCTTGCTGGTACACCTTTGATTTATTCTTCTGTGTCTTCTATGAGAAGGAAGCCTTTCTGGATCTTGTTTCCTGTCAACCCCTTGTCTGACACAGAAAATTGTAAAGAAATACTGTAGAGAGGCTTCTCTGCATCTTCTTAGTGATACCACAGCTTACATAAAACAGTGTTTGCACATCTGAAAGAACAGTAATAGTATCTGCTTTGGTGTTCTCTTAGGATGAATGAGATAATCTATACTGTTAGCATTATTATCTTGCTACTTTTAACTGTCATGACAGCCTGTCATAATGCATCTCCACTATCATTTTTCATATGGATTTTCTTGAAATTTCTTGAAATTCCTACCTTTATCTTGAGACCTCCAGAGTAAAACTTGAGCACTAAAGAAATTAAGTACCCCATAAAGGGCTATAGGTGAGTAGAACTTCATCCTGGCTGCATATCAGAATAATTTATACAGAAACTGTATAAACCATTAATACTTTGACTCCACCTCCAGAGGTATTAAATTATTTGGTGTGGAATGCAGTCTGGGTCCGACAAAACTTCTGTGTGTGATTTCAGTGGGTACTCATATCTGGAAACTGCTGTTTCTTGTAGCAGGAGTTTTCCTGCCTGGCCCATGGTCAGGACAAATCTCCCTCACCCGCCAGTCCCGCAGCTGCTCAGACCCAACCAAGTAAACACACAGAGACTTACATTGCTTACAAACTGTATGGCTGTGGCAGACTTCTTGCTATCTAGTTCTTCTAACTTAAATTAACCCATTTCTATTAATCTATGCCTTGCCATGTGGCTCGTGGCTTACCGGTATCTTACATCTCACTTTTCATGGTGGTGCCTGGCAGCGTCTCTCCAACTCAGCCTTCCACTTCCTAAAATTCTCCTCTCTCCTTGTCCCACCTATACTTCCTGCCTGGCTACTGGCCAATCAGTGTTTTATTTATTAATCAATCATCCACAGGAGTTTCTGTTTACAATAGGTTCATTTGAGTAACAGATACATTTTTACCATTTTACCTTCCAAGGATACCAATACATAGTCAATTCAAAAGGAATTATTCTCACTTTGTTGTGAACTGCCCTGTCTTTTGGTAGAGGATGCTAATCACAGAACCATGATCTTCTCCATGGAAAATTTTGCAAAATCATTTAAAGGCCTGGTAAGCTTAAGTCGGTCAGATCCAAGCACTATTAGTGAATGTCATCTTTGCTGAACATTACCTATAGCCATTGAAAAAATATTTCACATTTCTGAATTGTCAGTAATCAAAATAGCTTGTCACTAATGTCACAAACTAGTTAAAATACTAATTGTCAAGTGTCTTTTTCCCTACCAGATAAATATTTCACTGGTGCAGTCATAAAATACAGTTGAAGTTTTTTATCTTTCTAATAGACTATGACACTTGAACTGGGGAGTGGTTAATCTTATGGCTACAGATGTAAAACCTCACCTCCTCCACATCTTCTCACTCAGACCTCTCATCCCAGCACTAGTCTGAGTGCAGCCTGCCAATGCTCAGAGTTCTTTACTAGATCTTTTTAACCCCACAGCCTCCCAAGGAGTCCTTTTCTTCCAGTCACTGCCAAGAACATCACCACAGAAATAGGATGGAATAATTATGAGAGTGCTGACACACTAAAGCAAAGAAAGCAAAGATGAGCCTCTGCCCACTCCTGAGAAAGCAATATCTAGAATCTATCCTAAGACATTAGTTAGTACTATTTTCTTCATGTACCAAACTGAACATTGTATGATGCTCAGGACTGTAGAAAGATTCCTTGGTATCCAGCAGCATGCACCATTCAGCAGGAGGAATCCTTTATCCGTAGCTGTCAGAGCCCCACTAAGAGCAGATTTCCACTAAGAGCAGACTCTCCTACTGCCTGCTTCCCTTAGGACACTCTGTCTCCTCAGTCCCTGCTGCTCACATTTCTATTATCCATCCTATTGGTTTCCCAGACTCAACCAAATCTAAACATGACCTAGGGGAACTTTTAAACTATGGGAGTTCCATGCTTCATTGCCAGATCAATAAAACAAAAACTCTAGCCACTGGCATTTTTTAAAAACTGCCCTTTCAAAAAAAAAAAAAAAGGAGGGCGAGGGGAGGGGAGGAAAAAAAAACTGCCCTTTCAGTTTTGAAAAATATCAGTTATTGGAGTTCACTGACCTGTGTCTCTCCTCCATCATCCCATCCCACATCCCCTGTGAACTTCCTTGCCTTTGCTCTGATGACACAACAAAGAAATTATTCCCATCATTCCAAGTTTCTCAGTTGAACTTTATATCTGGTTGTCTAGATTCTCTTTATGGCTTTGCCTGTGGAGACACAGCCTGTCCTGTTCATCACACATCTGCAGAGCAACATTGGGTCGGCTAGACACTTGCTGAAAGAAGTTACACCAGAGACAATTCCATCATGGGAATTGTCTTAACTCCCATTTTATTTTCCTATACTATTTTGATTCACAAAAATTAATTTTGCCTAGCAATTAATTTATTAATTTGTTTATTGTTCTTCCTACTTATTGTCATTTTTTATAAAAGGAACAAAACTGGGTCAAGGGTGGGCTGGACAGATGTGACCCAAACTTGAAAAAGGCAATAAGCACTTGAAATCAGATTAAGGGCACAGAAGCATCCCTCATCTTACAGGGACTCTGTGTCACACAGCTCTGTGTTTGTTTTGTGGAATAACTATTTCATTTAATGCCAACTGTTGTGTGCACTCCTGAAAAACACAGGTACTTATTTGCATAGTAAATAATCCTCCAGCCCCTTCTTAAGGATTTAAAAGAGTTGTACCTATAGCATAAATTCTCTATTTTGGCTGAAGATGTATGGGCATGTATATGTGAGGATAAGTGAAGATGTGCATATGCATGTACATATGCATATTCTGTGGACCTGTGTGTGTGTGTCTGTGAGTGTGTCTGTGTGTGCATGTGTGTGTATGTATGTCTGTGTGTGCATGTATGCGTGTATGTATGTCTGCGTGTGTGTACGTTTGTATGTGTATGTTTGTGTGTGTGTGCATATGTGTGTGTATGCCTGTGTGTGTTTGTAAATGTGTTTGTGAGTGTGTGTACACCATGCCTGCATGTATACTACAGGTGTCATTCCTCAAGAGTCATTCATCTTGAGTTTTTTTCTTGTTATCTGGTTGGTTGGGTTTTGTTTTGTTTGTTTTGGAGGCAGGATCTGTCTTTGGAACCCAAAGTTCACTGATTGGGATAGGCTAGCTGGATAGTGAGCTCTAGGGATCATGTGCTATCACTTTCCAGTGCTGCGATTACAAGTGTATGCCACCGTGCCTGGCTTTTTATGTGAGTGTATTGAACTCAAGACATCCTGCTTACAATAGCAAGTACTTTGCCAACTGAGCTGTCTCCTCAGCCCAAAGTTGTACATTTAGTTCTTCCTTTGGGCCCTCCACTTTCTCCAACCCCACATTTAGTGGCAGCATCCCCATGGATGTTTTATGAAACATAGGCCTGGCCTCAAGTGATTGAACTTGACTTGGGTCAATATCTGAGAACTGAATCTGTAAATTTGGGGGCAGGAATTGAGTGAGGACAATTTCATTTCTCTTGGTATCCAGACCTGTTGCCTGTCAGGCTAAGCTTTGCTGAATGTCTGAATGTTTTACTCAGGCTAACTCCTCTACCCTATCTCTTCTATCCAAGAGCAGACAGCAAAGAGATCTGCCCCAGGAAGCCCGGTGGGTACAGCACAGAAGAACAAACTAGCCTCCAGGACAAAGTGGCTTAACCTTTCCCGCTGTCTCTCAGGAGGTAAAGGAAATAATGGAGGCCCTGAAGCTCCTATGAAAAACTCTAGGGCCTGGGTCTGAACCTTAACTTTCTCCAAACAGTGAGCAGGCAACTTATTTAACCTAACTTTGCCCCAGTGTCCACATCCATAAAACAAGATTGACTTGGTGTGCCTACTGAATGAGACAAAACATAAAATGCTTAAACTCAATGGGAGGCCCTACCCTCTCTGAGGGGTAGATGGGGGATGGGATTGGGGAGGTGGGGAGGCTGGGAGAAGGGGAAGGAAGGGGAACTGGGATTAATACGCAAAATGAAAAAAATTTAAATAAATATATTTTTTTAAAAAGAATGCAATGGAAGTTCATTGCTATCACTGTTAAAAGTTTTAACAGACTTTTTCAATTTGGAGAGTTTTGATTTTTCAATTTCTCCATATTAGAGAATTAGGATCAATCATTTTACATGGCAGCACTAACTGGCTGAGTTAATCAACTCCCTGAAGCTTCCTGGCTTTCCCTAGAACATCCCAAGATATTCAGTAGAATTAAGAGGAAAGCACGCAGCCTAGGGAAGACCAGAACAGGAATAAACTACCACACCAAAGAAAACAAATAAACAATTCAACAATAGACCCCATATATACGGCATTTATATACAGAAGATAACACTGTGCATCAATAGGATGAGCTGGTCAACAAATGATTTTATAAATATGTACAGTTATTATGTGTTAACAAAAACACTAAGTATTTAAGAAGATGGAAATATTTGATCATTCCATGTCATATCCATGTCTTGAACTATTATATTGTGCCTTATAAATTTGTACAATTAAAGTAATAATTATTTTAAGTAGTGGTAGGACAATTTAGTGCAATTTTGAAAAAGTCAATTTAACTCCTGTCATGCATGCTAATAAGTTCGAATGAACAAGATTACATCAAAAAATGGTACATACAGGGCTGGGAGATGGCTGAGTGGGCAAAACGCTTACTGTGCACGTATGAGAACCTAAGTTCAAATCCCTAGAACTCACACAAAAACCAGGCAAAAGAGAGAGCGAACATCCGTGATTCCAACATCTCTACAGTAAGATGGGAGGTCAGGACAGGATATCCTGAAGCTCACATCCCAGCTAGCCTGGCATGTACAGCAGAGATCTTAAGCACAGTGAAAGGTGGATTTTGACAATTGAGATTATCTTCTGCCCTCCACATGTGTGCCATAGTAAGCACTCACGAGAACATACACACACGTACCTCAAACACCCATTATACACAAAAAAAAAATAGTATGTACAGCATAAAATCATTTTAAGGAGCATTTATAAATAAAAAGATCTAGAAGTACATATACCTGAATTATTAGCTAGTGAACGGTTTCTCATTTTTATTTTCTATGATGAATAGTGTCTTTCATTTAAGGGGAAAAATAAGGTTGGGCCATTCAGGTGCACAGGAATCCCAGCATTTAGGAAATAGAGGGAGGAAAATATTTTTTTTCATTTTTATTTATTTATTTATTTTTCTGTTATCAGCTTGATACAGTACAAATTCTTATCCTAATAGTGAAATGTTTCACTGAGGCTTGCCCAGTGATTGAGTAAAACCAAAACTTATTATAAGCCACAGTCATCCTAGGGTACCCCCTGCTATGTAGCCCCCCTGGTTCTGTGAGTTGCAGTCTGATTGTTCTTTGCTTTATATCTAGTATCCACTTATGAGTGAGTACATATCATGTTTGTCCTTCTGGGTTTGGGTTACCTCACTCAGGATGATATTTTCTAGTTCCATCCATTTGCCTGCAAATTTCATGCTGTCATTGTTTTTCTCTGCTGAGCAGTACTCCATTGTGTATATGTACTTGATAGAAGAGAAAGTAGGAAGTACTCTTGAACGCATTGGCACAGGAGATCACTTCCTAAATATAATACCAGTAACACAGACACTGAGAACAACAATTAATAAATGGGACCTCTTGAAACTGAGAAGCTTTTGTAGGGCGAAAGACACGGTCAATAAGACAAAAAGACAGCCTACAGAATGAGAAAAGACCTTCACCAACCCCACATCTGACAGAAGCCTGAACTCCAAAGTATATAAAGAACTCAGAAAATTGGGAATCAATTTACCTCAAGGGAGGAAAATATTGAGTTCAAGGTTACCCTGAGATAATCAGCAGACTTTGACTAGGGAAGAAAGAAAGAGAAAAGTTATATAAAACATTTTTAAAGGGAGGACCCAAACAACATCAAAAACGTTAAACAAAGAGAGAAGCCTTGAAATTTTAGAAACTATCTTGGCTTTTTCTTTATGACAAAAGATAATTTTAAAATATTAAAGAACATTAGAGTAAAAAATATATTTTTCATTGTGAGTTAAAAATCATGGAGTAATGGATAAAAGAGAAAGGATATTTTCAAATAAATGAAACTTGGAAAACTTCTGAGAAAAATACCTTAAGCAAAATCAAACTTTGGTCAATGAAACAGGGGAAATATTTGTAACTTAGACTATAGACAAAAATTTAAACTTTTCAATTATATGAAAAAGCTCCTAGAAATAAACAAGGAAAAATTAACCAGAAAAAAACAGGCAAAATACTGATAAAAGAATACAAAAAATAATTAGTAGTGACTTAAAAATTCACAGTATTTTACTTATAATAAGAAGTAAATTCAAATTGCACTGGGAAAATATTTTCTCATATCAGATTAGTAAGACTTCACAACTGTGATGATTATATTGATGAGTTCATGGGGAAATATTTTCATGTGTAGTTGATGACGAGAAAATGTGCTCGGTTCCAATAACTACCCTTGTCTATTAGATTGCATACATGCAGCCTTTGAGCTTATAATTGATGTTCTAGGAATTTATCCTACAGATAGACTAGAACATCTAAAAAATGTATTTACTAGGTTAGTTGTTGCAACTTTAAGGTATTATAAACTAAATTGTCATCAAGTGGGAGTAGTTGTATCATGATACACTTAGACACTAGAATATAGTGCATTTGTGAATGGCTACACGGTGAATGAAGTATGTTGAGTGCTTGGAGTTAAAGAATGTGTGTGTGTGTGTGTGTGTGTGTGTGTGTGTGTGTGTGTGTGTGTGTCTGTATGTGTGTATTTATGTCTCTCTCTCTCTCTCTCTCTCTCTCTGTGTGTGTGTGTGTGTGTGTGTGTGTACATTTGTAGTTACTTGGTTTTGCTTTAAGTCTCTCTGAAAGGCTAGAAACTAACTTCATCTGCTGTCACCTTATTAGTGGAAGGAGAGCAAATGAAGAGATGAGGAGAGTGGTAGGAGGTAGGTATATATGATCAGCATCAGATTTTATATCTGAGCCATACAAGATATTACACTCTAGTCAAAAATCTCAATAGCTACATCTTTGAAAAAATAAACCTAGACACAACATGTTGGTCCAAAATGCATTTGCATACTTTTTTTTTTTTTTTGGTTTTTAAAGACAGGGTTTCTCTATGTAGTTTTGGAGCCTGTCCTGGATCTCTGTAGCCCAGGCTGGACTCGAACTCACACAGATCCACCTGCCTCTGCCTCCCGAGTGCTGGGATTAAAGGCGTGCGCCGCCGCCGCCACCACCACCACCCAGTGCATACATTTTTTAAAAAATAAATTAAAAGGAGCTGGGAGATGGGTATTTGGATAAAGTGTTTGACTTACAAGCATGAGGACCTGAGTTTGAAATTCCAGAAGCCATGTAAAATTGGGTAGTGTGCTCCTGCAATAACAGTGCTGTTATAGGGAGATGGGAGGAGAGACAGCAAAACCTTCAGGAGATTGTGAGCCAGCTATGTGGTGTGCTTCACAGGGAAAAAGAAAAAGATCCCATCTTAGACAAGGTGGAATAAAAAGACAGAAACCTAAGGCTGTCCTCTGACCTCCACAGGCACCCACCCACACATGCACACACAATCAAACACATAAGCACATACATACACATCATACACACACAAAAATCAAAGCAAGTGCCTTCATGTTTTTATTAATTTAATACTAATCTTGATCTGTTTTGATTTACATTCTAAATCCTACATAGCCCTAGTACTCAGTGAAATCATTCCATATAAGTTCATTTTTCACTGGACCTTACTTAGAAATAAGAAACTAGACTAATGCCTGACTTGCTCACATAAAATATAATTGCCTGGTTTTAAAATATTCAATTGATATATATGTCCCCTAAGAATCACTGAATTAAATAAATAAATAAATAAATAAATAAATAAATAAATAAATAAATAAATAAATAAATAAATAGTGTAAAGTAATTCTGTGAAGGAAATTATTTATATACATAGCAGAGAAACATGTCTACACCCTGGTGGGAAGTGGAGGAACTCTCCTGACATAGCCCATGGAGTGAATTTTCTTAAGGCAGAATGTTCCAGCAGGCCTGCTCTTTGGAATCAGGCTGTTTATTTTCTGAGGAGCCCCTCTTCAACTATCTGGATAGGATTTTGTGGTGGGAAAGGATGGAGGCTGGACTTGACTCCAAGCACCACCTCTTACTAATTGAGTAACCAAGAATGAAGTCCGGACTCTCTGATCCTCATGATGGTTTATAGTCATTGTCAACCTGATTGCATTTGAAATCACCTAAGAGACACACTTCTGAGCATGTCTGTGAGGGTGTTTCCAGAGTTTTCATGAGGAAGGAAGACTCAGCCTGGATGTGGACAGCTCCATCCCATGGGCTGGGGTCATAGATTCAACCAGAAAAAAAAAAAAAAATCAGGGGGAGCAAATGGAATGCCATGGCAGTATTCATCTTTCTGCCTCCTGACCAAGGATGCAGTGTGACCAGCCACTCTCTCCTTCCACCAAGCCTTCTCTAGAGCCCTTCAAACTGGGAGGCAGAATAAGCCCTTTCTCCACACTGCTTCTGTCAGGTGTCCCAATGATGAGAAAATAACTGATACACCTGGTTATATCTGTAAGATTTTAAGGAGGTGATAGTGCTATTCTGATTTCATTCTGTTGTGAGACAAATGCCATGACCAGGCTTATATTCCCAGGTCACGCGCTATCACCAAGGGAAGAGTAAGAACTCAGCAGAAACTGAGGACAGGACTTCTTGCAACATTACCTCCAAACAGGGAACCCACAGCCACGAAAACAGAGAAGAAAGCATGGAGGAATGTTGCTTGCTGTTTCACTCCAGGCTTATGCGCAGATGGCTTCCTTATTCAGTTAAAAACTACCTGCAACTGAACGGCACTCCCACACCAACTAAAAACAAAAGTATCTTCCACAGGCATGTCCACAGGCCATGCTGACCTAGCCAATCCCTCAATCGAGAAGGCCTTTTCAGATAACTCTAGGTTGTGTCAAGTTGAGAGCTAAGGCTGATGTAACTCAAGTAACTTAGGCAGAGCAATGACTCCAAAGCCAGATGCATTGTAAGTGCATCAGTAAGTCAGCTGTTAGGTTTACAAACATACTTTAAAAATTGGTAGCTGCTCGTCTGGAACTCTAAGTTTTCTTTTGCATAGTACACCTTGCGTACCATTAACATTCTCTGAATTATCAGTAGCATCACTGTAAATGAAGGAAAATAGCAATATATGTATATGCTGAGGAATTATGAGTTAAGGTTTATTTCTGTGAAGTAGAATACATGAATTGAAAATGAAATCAGAACTCTTAAGCTGGCATTATCTGGTTCCTGTTGGGAAAACAGATCTAGACTCAGTGAGAAAATGATTTGAACTGCGAACACTCTCCAAGTTTACTGGTAATGTGCATCATGCTAAAGCAAATTAAATGGACAGGCAGGTTTTATGCTTGACCTAATCTAACATCAACATAATTACATAGGACTGTGGTAGTAAATGTGCGTGTGACCTGTCATTAGTCACCAGGTTGATATTCTACAAGTATAATATGTTCAGAGGACAGCAAGGAAACTCAAATTACCAACTCACTGTTAATATAAAATGCTCCTTTTAGCCAAGTGGTGGTAGCACACACCTTTAATGCCAGTGCTCAGAAGGCAGAGGCAGGCAGATCTCAGAGTTTGAGGCCAGCCTAGTCTATGTAGAGAGTTCCAGAACAGCCATAGCTACACAGTGAAACCCTGTCTTAAAAAATGAGAGAGAGAGAAGAGAGAGAAGAGAAGAGAAGAGAAGAGAAGAGAAGAGAAGAGAAGAGAAGAGAAGAGAAGAGAAGAGAAGAGAAGAGAAAATAGTGCTTCTCCAAGGTTTTCCTGTTTGACAAAAGACTTCAATAAGCTTTGAGAATATACATTTCCTACTTAAAACAGGCAACAACAAAATAAAAGTGAAATTCAAAAAAAAAAAAAAAAAGAAAGAAAGAAAATAGTGCTTCTCTTATTCAGTCTAGGCAGACCTCTGCTGAACACCAGACTGCGAGTAAGTGCCACGACACGGAGGTGAATATGCCTAGCTCCTGTCCCACCCTCCATCCTCCAGGCACTTGTGATGCCAGGAACGTAGGAACATGAGTTCTATAAACATAAACAGGCAGTGTTTACCCCAGAATCATGAATCCTGTCCTATGCCAAGTTAAAAGTATCATAAATGCCATCAGTACCTGGGGCAGCTATGAAGTCTAGGAGCAGATTTGTCCAGTCATTTCCTTTTCATTTATCCGGTTGGCAACGTCAGAACTCCTTTTCCCTATGTAACACAGCAGCTGAAGCTGTGAGTTGTTCACTTGAGTTTTCAAGATTAGGAAATCCATTTGTAAGGATCAGGTCTAGAATGTTGTACACACACACACACACACACACACACACACACACACACACACACACCCTGTTGAGAAATGTCTGTGGTCTTCAGCACTCACAGTGCAATACTCTGAGCTATCACAGACCCACTGCCAGTGCAGAGCAGTTCTGACTTCTGAACACTGAATTTAGGTTGGGTTAGTGACTCCTGCCTAAGGAAAATATTCATCAAGCCTCCAAGGAAGTGTAGGAAATTAGACTTGACCTATAAGCCTGAGTTCTCCAGGCATCTGGGAGGAAACTTGAAAGACTGTCTGTCTTCCTTTTGCTGCATTGGTCCATATCACACATCCACAGTGCTTCCCCACACATTTATTTCTTCTGTGCCATATGATTCAAGAATGTGTTCTGATGTGAGCAGCAGTCAACCAGGGAAACTCAAAGGGTCTTAATTTCTTCCATTCTAAGAACTTAAAAACAGCCAGTGTAAGAATTTCCTTCATTCCCCTGTTTTCCTCATTGCCCTTGGTAATTGTAGTTCCTGACATATTTCTTATGTTCCTTCAGGGAAAATGAGGAAGAGAAATGCATAACATTTGAAATAAGAAAGCAAAACTTGCTAGACAGCCTACAGGATACATTTGCTAACAACCCAGTGGCTACACAGGAGGAACAGAGTTGAGAAGGGGGACAAGTCAGCCAACCACTTTCAAGGCTCCTAAAGAACTCCTGATCAACAGGGCACACTGGGTAGAGCAGGCTCTGTACAATCATCTCACAGATGCAGACATTAAAATAGATTGAGTTCTATTGGCACTGCTATCTGACTTCCCAGGAAGGCTTCAGTGAGCTGACTGGAAAGAAATGCCAGGTATCCAGATATCTGATCTCAGCTTCTTTGCTGACCTGTGTTGGCATCTCCAGATCAGAGCATGAAGATAATTATCCCTGAAGGACCACTTTTCTATGCAGGAAGCCATTGGCACAGTACTGAGCATATTACTCCAACTTATAGGCTGCTTAGGTTCTCAACAGAGACAGTAACAGTTGTGCACACTGTGTGCTTACTACCATACACTCAGTGTGTTCAGGAGCTCCCAGGAAACTGTTCATGAGCCACAATGAGCACCCACACTTCCTCAGTTCTGAGACACAGCTGTCATACACTCAGTGTGTTCAGGAGCTCCCAGAAAACTATTCATGAGCCTCACTGAGCACCCACACTTCCTCAGTTCTGAGACACAGCTCTCCTGACATGTTCTGTTGACATCTTCTTTCCCTAAACCTTCACAAAAAGGAAGTTTGCCCAGTAAATTAGTGAAGCATCAGAGAATTATGAAAATGTAATAGAAACTAATAATAAAATAATAATAATAATAATAATAATAATAATAATAATAATATAAATTGTTCCTATCTGATGTTTTAAAGATGCAAAGGTAAAGTAAGGTTTGCTAACTTCTCTTGTGTCACTCCAGCTGGAGACCAAGCTTGTTTTATTAGTCTTTCTCAAGGGAATGGTAACAGGCAACATGATAACTACAGTATGGATGATGCTTACTTTGGGCCAGCCCTGACATACATGCTGGTCATACATAAACCTACAGCTACCTGTGTAGGGAGTTCTATCAGGCAAACGGGTCTTAAAATTAGCTTTGCTTGCTCAGACTTCAGCCAGCCCATCTGATCCGTGGTGCCATTCTCTTCATGGCAGTAGAACACTGCCCCTCAGCAAACATGTAGGAATATGTCATCCTGCCGCATTTGATACATCTTTTTAAGTGCCCGGCCCCAAAATCACAGGATCTGTGTAGAGAAATCCTGCTTGGACCTTCCATGTTCTTGTTATTTGTCTTCACTCCTTGGCTGCCTAGCTACTGGGCTGATGGACAGTAACAGTGGATGGTCAAGAGAGAGCTTCACTGTACTGATGAGCCATACATTTGAAGGCAGAATTCCCTTTATTCCATTAATTTGAAGAGCAGAGAAAGGCACTGGGTTGTGTTCTAGGAGTGACAATGTGCTATTGAGGACTACAGGGAGCATATGGAGGAATGGAACAGGGAAATGAAGGAAATAAATCAGACCTGTCCAGGAAACATTGGAAGAAGAGAGGAGTCAGCAACCCTGTCTAGGGAATCCAGAGTGCTTTCCAGAGAAGGTGCTGTAGGTCACCGAGCACTCAAGACTGGGTGAAAAAGACTCCTGTTAAGGTTCAGTATGAACAGGATCCCTGAGGAATGCAGGAGTGGGGTGAATTTTGGTACCAAAAGACAGAAGAAGCTGAACCATAGTGAACTCTCAGTTCACTATTTGCTTCCAGGAAGGCGAGTGTGACAAGGGATGAGAGTGGGACATCATCCCAGAGAGGTAGAGGCATAATGTTTTGACAAACTGACTGCAATTTCCTGTTTGGAGGCCGTAAGAATGTCATTTAAATTCTAGAAGAGGAACTAGAAAGATCGTGAGGGGGAGGGAGAGATCTTAGGGGCTGGGAAGTGATGTGATGAAATGTGTGCAGCAAAAAATGGCAGAAAGGGTCTCGTGTAAGACGAGAGGGAATCAACTGGAGATGGGGGCATGGAAGAAGGCAATAGAAGAGGGGAGTAAGTGATGAATGACATAGATGAAGATGCCACGATGAAACCAGTTGCTTTATATTCTAGTCTTAAAAGTTAAATTTTAAAAATTAAGCTTTGTACCAGTGAGCTGGCTCATTGTATAAGGGAGCTTGTCACCAAGCCTGACAATGTGCATTCAGTCCCTGAAACTAACATGATGGGAGGAAATGACTGACTCCTACAAGCACTGTGACATGTGCAACACACACACACACACACACACACACACAAGCACTCAGCACTTGCATGTGCACGCACTAAAATACATTAAGTAATTTTTTTAAGTTAAGCGTCTAAATAAACAACTTCAAGGAGAGGAGTCATGTAAGACAGCAGGTAGAGAGAAAGCACTTCTGTGTTCTAAGTTAGAATCTGGACTTTCCTTGAGGGGCTCCACTTAAAATGCTTTCAATGGTGTCATGGTGTCATTGAACCCAAGGCCTTAAATTCAGAAGTGTAGTAGTTGGTCCACATAGACAGAACTGAAGTGTGTTTAAGAAAGCAGAATCTCAATCCTGTCTGAGAGACCTGCTGAGCCTCTCAGCAGGATCCTTATGAAACTTCAATGAGCATACTTACTAGATCTAGGAGCACTTGTCTAGCACCCAGAGGCAGGGAGAAAGCCTTGTCACGGTGCCTTTTTCAATGCCCTCCAAGCAGTTAGTTCCAGTAGAAGGTTTACATGTGGGAAATACAGCAAGGGAAATACACACCCACAGCTGCCCATATAGAAGGAAAGAGTTGTGATCAGATGCTCTGTGCTATGGAGCAATGAACTTAGAAGCAGCATGAACAAGAGCCTATCCTTAAGCCACCATAATGTGACACTGGCTTCCTCAGGTGTGACAGGAATTGCTAAATGGTGTTATTAATAAAAAATCCAGAGCAAGACATTGGGGTGAAAGCTGAAAGATCAGAGAAACAGAACAAGCCAGCCATGTTCTTACCTCTATGAAATCCTCAGCCTCAAGAGAGAGACTTCTTGTTTATTCACACCTTATATACCTTTCTGTGTCTTGCCATCTTACTTCCTTCCTAGTACTGGGATTAAAGGCATGTGCCACCACACCTGGCTCTGTTCCCACTGTGGCCTTGAACTTGCAGAGATCCAGATGGATGTCTGCCTCCCGAATGCTAGAATTAAAGGCGTGTGCTACCACTGCCTGACCTCTATGTTTAATATAGTGGCTGGCTTTGTCCTCTGATCCCTAGGCAAGCTTCATTGAGGTACACAATATATCACCACACTCAAGGACAGATGGTGCAGCCTCACAAGATGCTGGAGAACCACAGATGTGGAGCCTCCAGGGAGGAGGCACATCAATAGACAGCTCCCATGTACAAAGAGCAAGGGTAGAAGGAAGTACTATTCCTCAATGCTTCCTCCTTTTTAGTGGACAGCTTTTCTAGAAGAGCTCACTAATTCTCTGCTCACTAGATCTGCAAGCATTTTATAGTGAAAACAGTGACAATATACAGCTATCACTAAGCAAAATTAAAAGTACCATCATTATAGTTAGTAAATTCATGCTGAAAGCATAGTCTCCGTCACTCCTTAGTACTAGAGCCTGTAAGCTCAGAAGGCTTTTTCAGCCTGATGAAGGAGAACATTCATGCTGTAAGTTACTGGCTGACTACCCTTTGCTTTTGTTTAAAAAGAAGTTCGTTGAGTAGAGACTCACAACACATAAAGAACAAATGGTGCCCTGGAAATCATGGGGCTAATGTAAAAGAAGCCAACCGCAGCAGAAAGGGAAGAGGTTGTAAAAATGAAACAGGCAACGACTTAGAGTGATTCAAAAATTCTATGGAGCATCACAGTGGAATCTGTAAATGAATGGTTCATATTGTCAGAGTTTGGGTTTTAAAAAAATCACAGTTGTCAGTGACTTGCTTCAGTATGAGTCTGTCTTCATCTCAAAGGACTTTTAAGAGTCTAACTAACCATCTTCATGTGACAGCAGGGTCACTTCATAGTGTAGCAGCTGGGTATGGGAGCAGCCACCACAAGAATAAGTCAGACTGCATAACCCAGCAGGGGTTATAGGATGAGTGAACTTGAGGCAAGCTATAGAGAGGAGTTTATCAGATCTTTGAATAGTGGGAACCAGGCTGCAATTTAATGGACCACACTGAGAAGCACATTCTGTGATGATACGATTTCTTTCCAAGAGCTAAAATTTCAAACTTCCTCAAGCTCTATAACTGGTAGACATTTGAGCAAAAATTCGATTGTCTGGACTGCTTACAGGCAGGATTTTGAAAAGATCTTTAAGAATAGGACAGCTGACAGTGACTAGAGTCACTGTGATCTGTGTGAACCCAAGGTGCTCAAAGGACTGACAACCCCATCCTGAGAAACATGATGGTGTTCAGCAGTATCTTGGGGCCTCGTCACCTGCGAGGTACCTCTGTGTTTGGCAAGAAATCAAACCCTTTCCTTGGCATTTGCCCTTCGTGTGCAGTGTATAAAGGAAAGGGGGCAGGTGCCTCCTTTGTTTTCCAAGCAGGTACGGCTGAGTTTCTGAGAGCAACATAATTATTTCATAGACATATATAAAAGTGATGAAGTTATATGAGTCACGTATTCACATGTTTGTCTCCAAGTCTGTGCTATAATAATGATACATTTTGGGTTTCACATTCTATTCTTCCAGCTTATATGATCTCTTTGATCTTGCCCATGGAGCACATGCAAGCAAACATTCCTGAGTACCTCTGTCCTTCATTAGCAGTGAGCTTAGAAGAGTGAACATGCCATCTGAGCCTCAGTTTGTATATTTATAAAATGGTAGACTCAAGAGTTGTTGTGAGGATTGATGGCATTACATGTGTAAAGTATAGAACGTGGTAGAGGGTAAATAGAGTTGGTTGTCTATATTCCCTATAAGATTTTGGAGATTTTATAATAAGATATGGGAGAGGAGGGACAGTTTGAATTTTAAGTGTCTGAATATCTAAGACTGGTTACTAGCTTAATAGAGATGCTCTCAGCTGAGAAGGGAAGTACAGGATGAGATCTGGGGACAAGAGGGTGTTTGGTTTGACACACTAAATTTGACAGAACAAGATGTTTACATACTTGAATTGGTAACATAAGGATATAGGTGATGTTGATTGAAACCATTGGTTAGGGTGTGGAGCATGTGCAAAAGAGCTCAGGCTAGTCCCAAGCAGCACCAATGTTGAAAGGTAGATGTAGAAAAGAGAACAAATTATCAGAAGCAGGTATAAACCCAGGCGATGGACACTTAGAGAGATTCATAAAAGAAATTCTGAGCACTGGTCCCAGTAATTTATCTGCCCAGGAATATATGTACTAATAGTGACTTGTGAAAGGTCAGAGATTATGGTGCTCTGGAGATATGTCTCTAATTCCTATGGATTCATGGGCTATGTGGTAAGAGCTGGTGAATGAGGGCCGAAGATGCAGCAGTTGTGTCAGAGAGAAGCAAGGATGGACACTGGCTAAAGGTAAAGATTTTGCTCATAACTATGTTGGGATGAAAATTCAGTGAGAAGTAAGCCCAGACTATGCAGGGGTGACCAGGCATCTTGAGAGAATGAGAAAGGGGGAATCAGGACAAGCAGAAACTGGAGCAGAGCTAGCCAAGTGGAAAATCACAGACACCGACAGTCTGAGTCTATTAACTGCTGTTTCTCAGAGCTGGGCTCCTACAGGACACCAGGGTTCTAGCACAGTGTTGGCTGGTTCAACAGTCATTCCAGCCACATGACCTTGAGCTACTAAAAAACCATGGATGGAGCTATTCAGTGTGTGGTCCTTACCCTAGTACAGAAGATATCTCAGTAGAGCCTGAGTGAGGGCAAGGAGAGAGCTTCACAGAGAAGGCCGAATTGTAGATGGAAAGATTCTATAGAAAAAAAAAAAAGATGGACACAGAAATTAATGTCAGGTTTTAAAAAGTGACCATACATCCAGTACGGGGGACCACAGCAGCATGGTTCAAAAAGACCTCTGAAGTTTTTCTCTGAACTATTGGATAGTAAATATTTTAGGTCATATGTAATCTTTTTATAATCTTTTTTTCTTTTATCAGCCCTTTTTAAATGTACGCGTTATGCCAAGAAGATGGCTCAGCAGTTAAGACACTCTACACACCAGGAAGAGGCCTGTGGTTTAGCACCCCAGAATCCATGTCTGTGCCAGATGGGCATGAGAGCAAGCATGCCTATAATTCCAGCCTCAGAAGCAGGGATAGGATATCATCAGATCATTAAAGTGGCTAGTAGTGTGTTTGATAACCCCAACTCAAAGAATAGGGTTGAAGAGCTCTTAAGGAAAATTCCTGACACCAGACTTGGGCCCAAACACACACACACACACACACACACACACCTGTGCACATGTATACACACATGTGGATACACATATACACACAAATACACACCACACACACAAGCATGAAAAGAACAAAAAAAAGTGTAAAAGCTACTGGACAGAGTAAAAGTCCCAGCACTCAGAAATTGAGGCAGAAAGATTACTGTGAGTGTGAGACTAGCCCGGGCTATAGTGTGAGACCCTGGCCAAAGGTCATTATTAGCCTGTAGATTGGGTCACCAAGAAAGACTACAGCCAGATTTAGTATCTTCCACTTGCCCATCTCAGACATAGATTGGTTTGACCCAATGTACACAAGGGGCTCACCTTTCACATCCCTCAGACTCGCACAGTCAAAGAACACTTTGGCATTCCACCTGCCTATGAGAATTTCTCAGAACATTTACCCGTAAAAGTTCACCCCCTTCTTCTAGCCAAGAAAAAGAAATTACAGCCTCATCTTCTAGATGCAGAACTAATTTGTTGCTTGGCATTGCCCCAAGTCCACAGGCCTGATTCATTCTGGCAAGTTGTGTGCCAGCAGTCACTATTCAAAGCCAGGTGATTCTGTGTCCCTGGAGACAGTGCTTTTTGCCCACTACTTAAGCTTAATTGGGAGCAACTTCCTGCATGACAATGCTCACATTAAAAATACCTTAGGATGGCACCTAAGGTCTGCCCATTCACTTGGTGCCAAGAAATTCCTGACTTGATTCCAAGCAGCAACCACAAGTTGGCAGCTCCAGGTCCCCTTGGGTTCCACTGCACATGCCCTGTAATTAACCAGCTTCTTAGTCAGTTGTCTAAGAATGGAACTGGGAAGCAGGTGTGGCTCTCATTGTGCTGTTTCCTTTGCTTGGTAGCTTTAGTGGGAACTTCAATGCCTGGCTGCTCCCAAATGATGAAAATGTCCAATATCTTTGGTTTTGTTCTGTGTGTTTGTTTGTCTTGTGGATTTTGTTGTTGTTGTTTCTTTTTTGTTTGTTTGTTTGAAATATACAGACATGTTTCCAGGACTAGAGGGATGAAAATGGCCTTCTTTTCAAGAAGTCATGAGCAAATGACTTCTTTAAATCAGGAACCTCTGAAATGAGTCTCCCAGGAAAACAGTGTCTTATAGAAGGTATTGTGGTTTGAATGAGAATGGCCTCATAAGCTCATATATTTGAATACTTGGTCCCCAGTTGGTAGAACTGTTTAAGAAGAATTGGGCCTTTTTGGAGGAAGTGTGTCACTGGGAGCCATTCCGTATTAGTTCTCTCTGCCAGTTACTGTCTCAAAATGTTAGCTCTCAGTTATTGCTCCAGAACCATGCCCTCCTTCCTGCTGCCATGTTCCCCACCGAGATGATCATGGACTCTAGCCCTCTGAAAGTGTAGGCCCAAATAAACACTTTCTTGATTAAATTGCCTTGGTCATGATGTCTTCTCACAGCAATAAGAAAATCACTAAGTCAGAGGGAACAGCCTAGTTGGACTTGTATCTGCAGCCCTGTGTCAGGCCTGTTTGACCTTGGGAAAGTCAGCTGACTTCTCCAAAGCATAGCTTCTCATCTGTAATATAAGGATAGTTGTATCTACCTTGTGAGCTATGAAGACAAGACATACTATTCATAACCTTCTGAGTGAGGTTCTTGGCACCCAGAAAGCACTTGATAAATGTTGTAATAATAATATATATATGATCATAGAATCTCATCTCAGAAAATAGAAAAAGAAATGAGGTGACATTTGTGTGTAGTGGTTTGCATATTTGTCTGCCTGGAAATGAAGGGCTGTTTTTTTTTTTTTCTAATAATCCCCTTCCATTCTGATTCTATAAACATCTAATCACACACTTCTTTACCCCACCAGCCCTTTTTATAGTTCAAATTACACTGTATGAAAAGCTATGCAAGCCTTGCAGCACACACACACACTTGCAAACACACGTTGGCACACTCATTTCCTTGCCTCAAGCACCAACTGTTCACACTTATTTCTAAGGAATCACACCTGACATACTTTCCACATTAGAATCTTCTTACAGCTGCTTCCAACCCCTGTCTCGTCTTCCTCCTTCAGCTCCTTGTGGAGGTTGCCCAAGTAAACGTTGACTCTTGTTCCACTAACCACCTATCCACACACTGTGTGCAGCTAGCTGGAAAAGTACAGTGCCTATTTTCTGTTTTGTTTTGTTTTTCCCCCCAAGTCAATTGTTTTTATCCCCACTGTATGTTTGCTATGTCTCTTAAGTGTGGTTCCTGAGCCCACAGTCCTGTTTCTTTCTACTCAGTGGACAGTTGGCATACTGTGACTGATTTTGACTGGTCATTAAAATGCATCAAGATAGCTGTGTGGGAAGGCAGTTGGATCTGCATCTTGAATTAGCATAATTGACAGTGCACAAAAGCAAGTCAGTACTTAAACAGTGAATAGCATTTGGTATTCATGTTAGAATGACAATCCTTGAGAATGAAACCGGTGATCCCTAAAGAACCACAGACAGAATGTAATACCAAATTGGCTTTATCTATCATTATAACTCCAAAAGTTAAAAATATGTATTTCCATGTTGCTGGTAACTGTGGATTTCATCCAAGGAATCGGGAAAGTGTAGCTTGTGCTGGTACTCCCTCTGCCTTGGTGCAGCTTTCCATGCAGTGGGATTTAACCTGTGTTGCTTTATCTTCCTCCTGCTTCTTCTTATCTAGCTTTGAATGAGTTCCAGTGACACTCAGCCATTCACCGTTAGTTTCCTTGGTTACCAAAGACTTTCAGGTTTTCATTTGTAGGTTTCTGGTGTTAAACAAAATATTTCTCTACTTTTGTGTTATATTGAAAAAGGTTAGAATGAGTGATGGTGCTTTTGTCTCCAGAAAAGCATTGCATTTTGTTTTTTCAATAAAATCGGTACAGTAACAAAAGACTAGAAAAGGCCCATGGAAGTCTTCCTTGTTGGAGAGTTTCATTTCTCATGTCACAGATTTCAGAATTTTGACATTTGATTTAAAACTCTATATAATCAATCCAATTGTGCCCAAAAAGAGCAATTTGAGCATCTCTAACTAAATAAAATATATAAGATTACCACTGCTAATATGTTTTTTTTTTTTTTAATCCAACATCCTTGAAAGGGCTAAATGTGCTTTATGTTAATTCCAGGGGAAGCAGGTGAAATGGAAATCACGGAGTATGGATAAGGAGCTTGTTCCATACAGGCATACACTTTGCTGTAATTGCTAAGTAACATTCTTCAACAGTCATTTTAAATGAACTTTGCCCCAGTGAAGCGAGGCATGGGCTACAGTGTAGGGAAGTAAGAACTGGAACAGCTCTTGCTGTCAATTAAGTGTTTTGGGGCTGGGAACTGCTTTCTGGAGCATGACTCTGCTGATTCACGAGCCCTGGACCTGCTGACCAGATCTCCCAGAAGAAGCTGATGTGCAGCTCTGGGGGAGTGGGGATAAGTGACCCCTTCGTGCTTCCAGAGAGGACATACAGGGTGTCCTTATGGACACAGGTTAACAAGAGGAGGGTCTTTCCAGAGGAAATTCATAGCCTGTGACCACAAGTTTATTCAGACCACCCACCTTGGAACATTTACCTTTGAACTCCTCAGACTCCTGAAGGACTCATTGAAAGGCATGGGCTTATCTAGCTGAATACCTCCTAAGACCATTCGCAACCATGTTTTATTTTCCTTTCAAGATGCCACACAGCTAAAGTGACTATTGTCCTAAAAAACAATAAAATAGCAAATACTGGTGAGAAAGGGAGCCTTTCGATTCTGTTTGTGGGAATGTAAATTAATACAGCTACCATGGAGAACAGTATACAGAGTCTTCAAAAAACTTAAAATAAACTGCCATGTGCTTTAGCTCTAGTACTCAAGGTGTAGATCTAAAATAAATGAAATCAACATATCAAAGATTTAGCTGTGTATTGATGCACTATTTGCAACAGCCAAAATATGAAATCAAGCTAAGTGCTCATCAAAGAAGGAATAAGATACAAAAACTAAGTTACACATAATGGAATATTATCCAACCACAAAAAAAAAATTAATGAAAGCCTATCACTTGCAACAAAATAGACGGAACTGGTGAACACCATTTTAAACAAATCAACACAGCCCCAGAGGACAGGTTGTTATGTTTGAATGCACAAAGTCTCCCATAGGTTCCTGTTTGAACACTTGAGCCAAAGCTGTGATGCTCTTTTAAGATGTGAGGCCTAGTTGAAGGAACTGGGTAACTGAGGAGCAGGCCTTCTGAGCTACAGCCTGGTCCATGTCTTCCCACTTCCTTGTCCATTGAAATGTGAACGAGTGGAGCCTTGTGTTCCTGCTGCCATGAGTTCTACCCCTCCTCCATGATAGAACCAGAATAAATTCTTCTTCCCTTAAATCATTCCCATGAGTCCTTTTGTCATAGCAAAAAGAGAAGTAATGATCACACAAGTGTCACATGGTCTCTCTCATATGTGGAAATGTAAACATTACAAAGAAGACAAAGAGACAAAGAGGAAAGTAACCTTCAGGGGAAGAAGGAAGGAAAGGTGTTGGGCGTGAGAGTGGAGTAGAATAATGATGGGTGGACATGATTAATGCAATGATCCTGCTGGTTTCTATAATCAACTTGTTTTAACAGTTGTAGTTAAGGACACCATGCAGATGAGTTTTCTGTGTGGATATCATAGTCCATTGCTCTTTTAAGGGACTGTCACAGTGGACATCACTTCCCTTTGGATCCCAAGTTACTCAAATTTTCTAAACCTTTGAATATTTATAAGTCCATACATGATAAAATGTATATAGCTAGAAATTCCTGGCCTCTCGTCTACCTTTCTCTAAGGTAATTCCTCCTGCCTTAGCTTCATGAGTGTTGTGATTACAGACATGTACCACCAAGCCTGGCCTTGCTGATTCTGGTAGCTCAGTGTCTCTACATATCTCTATTTATTTATTTATTTATCTATTTATTTATTTATTTTTAATCACGCATAACCTAACAACTGCTAGAGCTAAGAAGTTTGGTATGCATGCTAACTGATGTTTTGAACCTCTTCAAGTGGTCTTCAAGCATCAAAATATTGTCACCAACACATTTTATAGGCAGGTATACTTTAAAATAGTAGCAGTTTATATAACCAGTCTTTGAAAATTTTAGAATAAATGGGATGCTGCCCATAGAAGCTCTGCCTCTAAATGCATGCCCTGATACCTGTCTATCAGTAGCATCAACTCTTCTAAGGCCTGTAGAATTGGGAAGATTAAGTTCAAGTTTGATTCTTTGGGCAGAAATCCACTCCAAGTATCAAAAATAAGATCTAGCTTTTAAAAGTTTTCTGTTGCATGTATAGAATCTAGCTTAAAAGCTACCCTTTCTTTAATGGGTACAAACTGCTAATTGAATCTTCAGAGCAGCCCAGTGAGGCAGACAGTGTTGCTGTTGCGCTGGAGAAACTGACACTCACGTAGCTGATTGCTTGGCCAAATGCAGAGGGCATCTGAATGACAATACTGCCTTGCTTCTAGCCCCACAGCCTTTCCAAACTGACTTATGACCCCATTCTCTAATCTCCTCCTCTCTCCACCCCTCCTCCCTCCCCATCCCTCTGACTTCACACACACACACACACACACACACACACACACACACACACACACCTCTTCCTTTCTATCTCTTCCACCTGCCTCCTCCCTCTTTCCCTCTCATCACCTTCCACTCTCCCTCACCCTCGTCCCTCATCTTCCTTCTCCAAAGCCCCTTTCTTAATCTACTAGAAACCTCCCCTTCCCAGATCAAAGAGACCACAGCTTTAAACTCTTTCCACTGTGTTGAAAATGCCCACAATCACATTCAATTTGAACTACTGTAACAATAGTAAATCCTCTGTTCTGACAATTGAATAATAACCCATTTTATTTGGCTAGTAACTTGCCAGTAGAGAGCAATTATGGTGATATGTGGGCCACTTAATCAAGTATTTTTACAGACATACTAGTACAGTTTTTCAATGCTAAGATTTGGGCAGAAAAATAATAAGGCCATAATATTAAATCATAAAGTGTTCAGTGGAAAAAAATACATAATTTCAAGTAAAATTATGGAGAGCACTCAAACTTCTTGCTGCCCTGCAGTTAGAATTGCTTAGTATTTAGTGCTGACTTATATAATATTCATATAACACTTTATGTATCATTAAATATAGATGCACACACAAATATATTTACTCTTGCAAGTTCTCAGTTCTGACGACTTTTAAATATAATATTCATTTTTCAGATAGACCAGGAAGGAAGACCCAGGGGAAATACTTTTTCCTAATGTTGTACAATATATCTTTCTATATTTTTTGTTCCAGTATAACTTTTTTTTAAAATTTTTTGTTTTGTTTTGTTTTGTTTGTTTTTCAAGACAAGGTTTCTCTGTGTAGTTTTGGTGCCTTTCCTGGAACTCACTATGTAGCCCAGGCTGGCCTTGAACTCACAGAGATCCTCCTGCCTCTGCCTCCCAAGCGCTGGGATTAAAGGCGTGCGCCGCCGCCGCCGCCGCCGCCGCCGCCGCCGCCGCCGCCGCCGCCGCCACCACCACCACCACCACCACCACCACCACCACCACCACCACCACCACCACCTAGAAGATGTCTCCTATGTATAACACTCAGGCTGTAGAGCTACAGTCTGGTCCGCCATCATCTTTCAGCTGCTTGGTGCTCCTCTGACAACACAGCCCCTAGTCTTCCTAGCCCTTTGGACATCCATAGTCATCTCATTTTGCATAAAACTTTCAGATGCCCTCCAGGATAGCCCTTGACGTATGGGTTAGCCATGTGTGTTTTTTCTCTGGATGCTGTGGTGACCTAAATACACAGATGTAGGGGAATTTCTTAGATAAATTAGGGGAATTATTTGAGAATCCCAAACAGAATGCTTTTCAATACAAAAATAAAACCACTAGCCTAAGTACCCTAGTGTAATGCTTTAAATGAGCAATTTGGACTGAATACTAAATGACTTTCTCAGCTATTGCTTCTCAAAACTCCAGACAGCACAATCAGGGTTTAAGAAGCTGGTTTGCTTCAGCCTGGCTTAGCCACAGCCAGACAGCACTTCTATTGGAGGGGAAAGTTTAGAAATAGCCCCTAATGTGCCTGTTCCGCCCATCTGTCCCCTCATTGTCACATTCTTCCATGATCATAATGAGTTGTTACACATACGTTTCTTTCCAGCCCTTGAATTTCTCATCTTTTTGTGTAATTGAAACTGATACACAGCAAGTAATCAGGTCACCATCTGCTTTGTCAGCACAACCAGCCTACCTCTCCATCTCCGATTCCTGGCTGAGATCCTTTCTGAATCAATCTTGGCTTGAAGAAATAATGAGTTTTTCCCTTCACCAGGATTGGGAGGTTATTAGTCATGCAGTACTGCCTGTTTGTACTATGCCAAGTTGTCTATTTCTATCAACTAGATACAAATTTAGCAGAAGGTACATGATTTGTGGGTTGGAGTGTGTTAGAAAGTTGCTATACAAACACTGCAGTGTGGACTTCCTGTTCACCTTCTGTTGTGTGTGAAGGAATAAGTTACTCATTAGTCAATGTCAATAAAATCATCCTTGAAGAGTTTCATCTTTGCCCTGAAGGTTCTATTTATAAACACGTTTGTTTGCATAGTTTGTTTTTTGTTTGTTTTGTTTTGTTTTTCCAAAAACTGCTACAGCTAGCCTCACAACATAGCCCTTTGGACATCCATAGTCATGTCATTTTGCATAAAGCAGAAGTCAAATGGTTTCCCAAGTACTCCAGCATATACCTTTACTCTGCTCCTTTTTTCACTACACCATTTTCTCTAAAGCAGATGCCACACACATATGCATAGTATGCTAAGAACAGAAGCTCAGGTAGCCTAGATCTTAAGACTTGGGCTGTTGCTTGCTGGCTGTGTGGTCATGGATACACCTTCTATTAGTGACACAGTTGTTTCTCCTGGTGGACAGTGTGCTTCAGTAGCAGACTGTGTGAGCACTGGTTTTAGGAAGGCTCGGCATGGGCTGCAGAAACGGTCCATGAGGTTTTTGAGCCTGTGGTTCAGTGGCAGTAAGATGATGTCAAAGGAAATTTAGGTTCTTGTGAGGAGGTAATGGCAGCTGATGTGGTTGGGAACTACACAGAGAAACCTCATGGATTCCTGTCACCTGATAAACACAATTGCATAACTTTTTTTTTTTCAAAAACTGCTACATTTGGCCTCACAACATAGCCATTTGGGCATCCACATTCACTTCGTTTTGCATAATGCAAAAGTCAAATGATTTCCCAAGTACTCCATTATACACCTTTACTCTGCTCCTCTTTTCTGAGAGGTGGGAAGGTGGCTGCCCTACTCTCCCACTCAACCAACTCTTTTTAGAGGCATTTTCTTTTTTTCTCTTTTTTTATTATTAAAAAATTTTCTGTTCATTTTACATACCAACCACAGGTGCCCCTCTCCTCCCTCCTCCAGCCGCCCAGTCTTCCCCCCCACAACCCACCCCTCATTTCCACCTCTTCCAAGGCAAGGACTCCCATGGGGAATCAGCAGAGCCTGGTACATTCAGTTGAGGCAGGTCCAAGCCCCTCCCCCTCAACCAAGACTGTGTAAGGTGTCCCACCATAGGCACTGGCCTCTAAAAAGCCCACTCATGCAGCAGGGATGGATCCTGAGACCACTGCCAGGGGCCCCTTAAGCAAGTCAAGCTAAACACCTGTCTTACCTATGCAGAGGGCCTAGTCCAGTCCCATGAAGGCTCCACAGATATTGGTCCACACAGTTCATGAGTTCCCACTAGTTCATAGCAGCATTATTCATAATAGGCAGAACCTGGAAACAACCTAGATGCCCCTCAACTGAAGAATGGATTTAAAAAAATATGGCACATATACACAATGGAGTATTACTCACCAGAAAAAAAAAAAGACATCATGAAATTTTTAGGCGAATGGATGGAACTAGAAAATATCATCCTGAGTGAGGTAACCCAGACTCAGAAAGACAAACATGGTATGTACTCACTCATAAGTGGGTACTAGGTGTAAAGCAAAGGATAACCAGACTACAACCCACAGCTCCAGAGAAGCTAGCTAACAAGGAAGATCCTAAGAGGGATGCAGGGATTGCCCTGGAAAGCGGAAATAGATGAGATCTCCATGAGCAAACTGGGGGTGAGGGAGTCAATGGAGGGTATGGGATAGGGGATGAGAACATAAGGGAATGGGATGGTTGAGCTGGAACAGGGACAGAGTGGGAGAGCAAGGAAAGAGATACCATGATAGAGGGAGACATCAAGGGAACAGGGAGAAACAGGGTGCTAGGGAAGTTCCCAGGAATACACAAGGATGACCCCACCTTAGACTACTAGAAATAGTGGAGAGGGTGCCTGAACTGGCCTAGTCTGGTAATCAGATTGATAAACACACTAACAGTCATCATAGAGCCTCCATCCAGTAACTGATGGAAGCAGATGCAGAGACACAAAGCCAAGCACCAGGCCAAGCTCCAGGAGTCCAGTCAAAGAGAGAGAAGAGGGATTCTAGGAGCAAGAGGCATCAAGATCATGATGGAGAAACATACAGAGACGACTGAACCAAAGTAGTGGGAACGCATTTTCTTAAATAAGTGCAGTGTCAATATTGCAGCAAAATGCCCTGACTCACTTTGGACAAAATGAGAAGGATACTGACCACCCCTCCTGTATGCTTCTCCTGTGAACTACAGACAGTGAAATCAGAAGAGAAAGTATCTAATCCCTGACTCTTGTCTCAATTTACCTTGTTGAGAGAGGAGAAAAGATACTCCTGTGTTACTTTGAGATGAGGACACAGAACAGTAGTTGGTGTCCTTCTTAACATAAAAGACACCTTGAGAGCAGATCACAGCTGTGTGTGTAGTTCTGATGGTGTGCTCAAACTGAAGCTTCTTACAGATGATAATTGTTGACATCTATTACTACTTGGTGTGCCTTTCATTGGTCCAGGTATTTTTCAAAGATTATTTTAGTTAATTCTCCCAAGGACATGATATAGATGCCGTTATTGTTAATTTCTATTTTCCAGATGAACTCAGGGCACAAAGATTTTTGATAACATTTAGAAGTTTAGCTAATAAATGAAGTACCTAGAGTTGAATTCAGGCAGCTTATCTTCTGAGACAGTTATTTTTGTGCCCGTGTGTCACATATGAAATATTCAGAGCAATGTCTAGGCACTTGGTAGAACGTTGTCTAATGGACGATGCGAAGAGAGAACAAACGCAAGTACTCTGGACTATCTTACAGAGAGGAAATGGGTGTCCTGAGTTTGTAGGGGTCTTTTAATTCACACTTTGTGAATTCGGGGAAAGGATCCTCCCAAATATTGGCTCAGCATAACTTAATGGCAAAAATCTATGTATGGTTGCTATTAAATAACTGATTTTTAACATTTTGAATCAAACAAAATATATAATTTTCCAGAAAGACTACAGACTTTCAGAACTGATAGTGTCACAGTTATCTCAACTGTCATAGCCATTGCTGCTTAAAAATGCTTTTCTCTTCATTTCGGTTTAATTAAGATCAATAACCTCTCTAACTTAACCATGATTGATATTATAACATAGTATTTGTTTGAATTCTAGTTCTACTAAAGCTAATTGCAGAATAGAAAATCAAGTAGTAACTTTGACCAAATTCAGGAACTTGAAAGTTTACTAGTTAATCTTCTTGCATTTCTAGGTAAATTCATTTAGAGTCCATGTAAGTTAGAACCTGAAATTCTTTGTACAGTTCTTAAAACAGTTATTTTAACTACACACTGTAGATAAGACCCATTCATACATCTAAACAAACAAAACAAAACAAAATCCTACAAAAATCTACAATAGCAAATGCAGGAATGAAAGCCCCTCTCCCTCAGCATCTATGGGAAGTACATGGTAGCATTCAAACCTAGGAAGAACTAAGCATTCTTCTAGAGGTACCCAGCTAAACACCAAGCCCAGCGTTGTCTGCAATGCCCCACCTTGAGAAGGACCACTGTTCACTCACCTGTCACTCAGCGTTGATCCAATCTGCTTATCACAAATAAAACATGGCCATACATTCTGAAGTTAGATTCTCTGCTAACAGCATCACCATCAAGAGGCCCGATGAGATTGGGATATATGCCAAATTGTCCAGGTAACCATGTGGGAAAGTTTAGGAAACAACACAGAGAAAGTGTGTATGCTATTTTAATTAAAACTGAATTTATTTTAACTAATACATAAGACATAAATTTATATTATACATATTAGTGATCATGTGATATTTGCCATGTATACATTATAAGTGGCTTTAAATTAGTTTTAGCATACCTATCTCCTTAAATATCATTTCTGTATGGTGAAAATATTCAGACTCTTTTCTTCTAAATACATACCACATGCAGAAACAACAATCTGAAAGCTAAAAATCTGAGATTTTATATATTACAAAAACAAATACATCTACTGCTACAGAACACCAGTATTCTGGAGTTAGGCCTGTGTGAACAGAGGTCACTGGACATGGGTGCTCGGTATTCAGTTATTCACACCACTTCCGTTCACTGTATTCATAAGAGCATCCAAATTTTAAAATACACAAAAGACTTTATTTTGTGTGTTTTCAGTAATGATGGACATAGAGCCAGAAGATCTCTTCTGGGATTATCTATTCTCTAGGTGTACATTCTTTGGTGTGACTTGCTATTTATTGTAGACTAGAGGCAGATACAGGCATTCAGAAGATTGAGCATGATAAAAATCATTCTAGTGTGATAATATTGCAATGAATTTTATCCAGTACCAATAGAAAAAAATGTGAACCATAGAAAAGACAACCAAAAAGTCATATTTTTACTGTCCTGGGACATTAGCCAGTTAGGTACCCATAGTAACTTTACTCACTCCTTTCTTTAAGTCACTATAAAGAGCTCCACTGTAGGGACTGGATAAACAGCTTCTCAAGTCTGTAGCCCTAACCCAGAAGGCAGCCAAAGACAATGACAGAGCATGGTTTGTTCCAGTAAAACTATTTACAGAACAAGTAGCTTGCTGTGTTCCACCCACATGCTACGGTTTGCTGACTCCTGCCCTTCGGCCTTTGACTCCTTTTTAGAACATGAGAAGAGATGTAAACACTCTCTCTACTGAGACCATCTTGCCTGCAAAGTGTTTATGCATCTCATGGCTCTATCTTTATGCACTGGTTCCTATGAAACGTAGCATGTAGATGGAAAGCCACTTCCCAACACAGCTCTACATCATGGGAGAGAAACACAGACATTTAGATATCTCAGCCACAGAAATATCACATCCATACCAATGGTCCTATAAGAGGAATGCACACTGACTTCCAGATTTCTTAACAGCAATACCATATTTTAGCACTTAATCCCTAGTTTTCTGGTTTTAATTGAAAGATTGTTATTAATTTATGAATGTAGTATGAAATAAAAGGTATTATTAGTTACTGTGATAAAATACCATGACCAAAAGCAACTTTAAGGAAAAAATAGTTTGTTTTGCCTACTATCTCAGCAGTGAAGGAGTGGCTGCAGGCTGGAAGACCTGGGAGTTAGGAAGCAGAGATCACATTTATCTACTCAGAAAAAGCAGAGAGAGATAACATAAAGTGGAGCCAGGCTACGAAACCTCAAAGCCTGCTTCCAGTGACATTCCTCCAGCAAGATTCCATCTCCTAGAGGGTCCATAACCTCTACACACAGCAACACTGACTGGGAACCAAGTGTTCAATATGTGGACCCTTGAGAGGCATTTCTCATTCAAACTACCGCAGCAGTGATTTGTGTATTTATAATTACCGATTGGCTCTTCTATACAGTTTTCTCTAGACTACTCAGCAGGTGGGTCCAAAGACTGAAGATCACACTGAAGTGTTTTTGTGACTAAAGTGCTTCCTGCAGGAGAAAAGAAAAATATGTCTCGAACTAAAAAGCAGAGCCTAGCATTAGTTTCATTCAATTAAAACTACAATATTGAGACTTTTCATTTTTTAAAAATCAAGAAATTGTAAGTAATTTGCTCAGTGACTGAATCTTCCATGTATATAAATCCTGTTTTGGATGACTACAAAACTATTGTATTAAGACTGGAGCTGTGTCTAAGGAAGCAAGAGCTGTGACTGCATACAACCAGTTCACACATACGCTTTGGTCATAGCTTGTTTGGCATGAGATGAGACTTTTCTGTAATGATTTACATGTGTCTTATCTCTACTCAAAGCCGAGTTTCTTTTGATATGTGAGAAAAGAATGACCTGTCTCCCGTGGACTATGAATGAGGGAAGAACGGATCTGTTTGTCTGACTTTTTCTGTTAATTAGCAGGGAAGACTTCTTGCCTCTGTGTCATGTTGTGATTGCTCCAAACTGCTAATGCCCTGCTCAGAGTTCTCCCTTAAACATAAACCACAAACTTATGGCAGGTTTTCCTTGCTTTGCCTTTACAAATCAGATTCGAAGCACTGAAATAGTTTCTGATGGAACCTTTATACAGGTGCAAATTTGCTGTGACAGATCCCCTCCCATAATTATCCTTTTCAAGAGGGGGGTTTCCTAATTGGCTTGTATGGTACCTGTTACATAAAGGCACATAAGGTGTTCCATGGTGGCTATGTCCACATTCTTGTCATCGCAAATCACTTTCACGCTCACTGCCTGTATTAAATATCACATGCCATGGGCCATTGCTGTCACTTTATAGATTTGACTTTTCAAGGCTCATATCCCAGCGGCCACTTCCGTGCCCTGGGTGTTTATGCCTGTAATTTAGATTAGCTGCCCCAGTAGGATCAAAATCATCTGAGTGATGAACCTGTGGCCTGATTAACTTATCTTCCTGTAAGGCCTCCATAATTGAGTCAACAGCTCGAATAGTTAATGTCTGTTATTCATTTAGTGCACAACATTGAACTTATCACCACAGCCAAGGAAAACAGTTTACAACTTACAGAAGTATTTTTACTGTGCATACCTTTCCACTATATGGTCATACACTGACATCAAAGTCTGGCTCCAGCACTAGCCATACTAACCACTAATCAGTTTTTTAAACTTCCCATCTCAGCCTCGGTTTTCCTATCTGAAAGAGAAAAGTATGAACAGCCCTAGTTCACTCAGGATCTGCAGGGACTCAGGACGGGAAAAGCCTTTCTCTAGTCGTTACTGTGTTTCTAATGATCCACCAAGACATTATTATACTAGTTTATAATTTATGTGGTAAATCGGTGTTTGCATTTCTCTTCTAGCATTGGTGCCATATTTTATTTATAGTAATTTTTATTTCCTCCCATTACCTTAATAGATTATAATGAACATATACAAGAGTTGTTTGTGCAAGAAAGTAGGAAAAAGTTTACTTTTAATATCATTTAAATTTTTGACTTTAATTTCTAGCTTCTTTTATTGGGAGTGCAGTAGTTGCTTATGAAAAATTCCAGGGAACAACTTAATCTAGGGTGTATGCAGTAATATCAGCTCAGCGGTAAGCATGGAATGTATGAGGTGGTGAGTGGACAGTTTGGTTTTTCACAGCTGTATCTCTCCAACTCATCAGCACCATGCAATTTTTTATTTTGTTCTGGGATAAATGATCTTAGCTCACACAACTGCTCTGCTCTAGTTACAATAACCATCTTATTTTATAACTCAGCTGCTAGAGAGGGTCTATAGATAGATGGGGCAGCTCTTGAGGCCAGAGTTCATATCCTACTTCCTGTTTGTATTCTCTGCCCCTAAAACAGTGAAGGTATTTAATGAAAGCTTGAGTGACTGAAGAGTGACAAGAAGCCAAGGCTGAGAGCAATGGCTAATTTCTTCAAGGTTACCTTCTAGAAAGTGGCAAAGACGACTCAGGCCCCTCTCCTTTGTCTTGATGATGAGGGAATTAGCATTGTAAGACAGTGACTCTGCCAGACACTTAGCCCCAGTGCCAGTGACTCACTCTTGTCCTTTCAGTCAAGTGGAGTTATGCATCTTGGGCCTGAGCACAGCTTAGTGTAGTCATGGCACATGTGGACACCTTGTCAATCACCCTCAACTCTATGGAGTTTGTTCAGTTTTCTTTCCCCTGCACCGTTCCCCCCACCATCACCCTGTTCCTGGCTTCATAAATGCGTATAAAAACTGTTGCATGTTACTTCCCTGCTGTTGAGAGCAACCACACTCTTGGGATTCCTGCATCTTTTTCTCTGCCTAGTCAAAAACAAAACATGATGGGGATCTGTGATTGGTATGGAAAAATGAATAAAAAAATTTAAAAAAAAAAACAGAAAACATGTCATTTCTCACCTATTCGCATCTGTAAAATTGCTCCCCACTTAACCTTTTCAGCTATTGCTCTCTTACTGATTAATTTATATTCATGTATGAATCTCATTATGCTAGCCAACAGACCCCTTGTGAGTTCACAGCTTGCCCTTCAAATGAGGCAACCATTTATAGTTTAAAAGGCTAGGAATGCTTTGAAATCAAATGTAAATCATAATTTTTAACTTTAGGAAAGATTTTATACACAAGAGCAGAGTACCTTAGCTACAAATTCATGAAGTTTTTGTTTGACTTAAGAAGTTCCAAAGTTAGAATTTTAAATATAAGATAACTTGCTTTTGTCTCTGCCGTGTGTTCCCGTCTAACACTTTTGCAGGGCCGTGGACTTTATACAGTCTTATGCTTGAAATGGCTGGTGCATGATCAGAGACCCTTGTAATCAAAGGCAGCATGCAGGGAACCTTCTGGCTAGTGGTTACTACCCATCTCTACCCTTTGCCATATGCACTGCATGAAATCTGAGCTCAGTAAAGCCAGATGTGAGGTTTTCTGATGTTTTTCAAAAGCAATGTATATTGGATGGGAAGGGGAGCTTTGGTTTTTCTTTGGGGAAACGGGCATCACACATGGAACAAAGAGAACACACTCCAGGAAACGATCCAGTGATTATCTGTTAGAGACTGTAACTGCCATATGAGCTAGAAGACATCGCCCATAAAAAGCTGTGGGTCTTACAGGTTAAAGCCAGACCATTGTCAAGTGGTATCAAAAGCTTCAAACTTCAAGAAAATGATAAAGACAAATATTTGTGTTTTGAAGTTAGAGCTTCCACTGTCCCAGAGAGTGACAAAAAAGTGTCGCACCTGTAGCCCATCTGTGTTAGAACTGTCTCTGTGGCTCTCAGCTCCTCTGCATGTCTAGTACACTATTGTGGGGATTAACAAGGTAACTCCACGTAGTTAAAAAGGAGGTTTATTTTGGGGTAACTTGCAACCAGTGAAGGGGTTGGTTACAGGATCCAGAGGAGGTGAGGTGTAGTCCAGCAGGGTTCTCTGAAGAACTCTGCTTGGTCTACCATCCAGAACCCAGTATCATCAGGAACCAAGAGGGCCTGATCTCAGGTCTAAAGGGCTCCCATCTCAGCCCTGCCCCAGGGGTGGGTCATAGGTAGGCATGGCAGTTACCAGAAACCTCACTAAGGGTAGTACTTCCAGGTCAAAGCTGGAGCAGCTATCCACTACAGTCCACCAAACATTACTGCCTGTCTCATCTAAGAAATGAAGAAACTGGGTTGTTGAAGAAGACTTTAGCAGCTATTACGGTCCCTGGGAAGGAGACAGACTGCACGTGCTCAGTTTTCAGACAGACCTTCTTGCAGTTGAGGCTTTTCAAGGACAGGAGAGCCCAACAACAGATACTAGGACATTGTCAGTGCACCTTAGGAAAAGCTCAGAACATATTCTGTCATTCCAGAAGCAATCATATGTTCTGAAATCCCTGGCTTCTCCACTTGGTCTAGTCAGTTCTCACATACCAGTCTCACTGCCAATCACATCACACAGCAAATGAGATCCCAGACAGTGTATTTCTTTTTCAAGCTCAAAATTTTAAAAAGTTTCTAAAAAAAAAAAAAATGTAGTTATTTGATTCAGTTTGACATGGCAAAGTGATTTGTTGCAGCCTAAAAGTCAAGAGTTAAACTATGGTGAAAAATGACTACATGAAATTTTAGTGTCTCCAAACTACAGAGAATATCATAAAGAAAATTTGAATAAAAAACAATTTTGACACTGTAGAAAATAGAAAAGATTTTATATACAAATCCAGGATGACTTAGCTACACATGATATGAAGTTTTTATTTGACTTAAGAAGTTCCAAAACTAGAATATTAAATACAAGATAACTTGAAAGGGTCTCTGCTATGGGTTCTCACCTACCCTTTTTGGAGGGTCATTGATTTTATACAGTCTTACGCATGAAATGGCTCTTAGAAAATTAGAAAAAATGTTTCTATGTAAATAAGTTTTCTGTCAGGATACAAAATACCTGAGATAAACTTATAAAGAGAGAAGTTTTATTCTGGTTTATGGTGTTGGGTATTCTAGTTGATGATCAGCTGATGTGATTGCTTTAGGCCTGTGGGAAAGCATTGTCATGGAGAAGTGTGCAACAGAGCCATCCTGTCTACAGCATGTGCCAGAGAGCAAAAACAAGAGAGATGGCCTTTGGAACACCCACAGAGGTCAGGAACTCACTCAGGGCTGTGAGGAGGGGCTTCCAAGGGAGATGAGACTGGATGCACTGGTGTAAAGGGATAATGAGAAAAGACGGGCTGAACTGGGCTGGGAAGAGTAGAAGAGGGGTATAGGGAAGCACAAATAACACTAAGGACCTTTGGAAATAAGCATACGGAAACTGGTTCCAAAGAACTACAGGCAACAGTGGAATGGTAAGAGCAGAAGAATTGGTCTTCCCTAGGGAAGAGCACATCAATTGGGTCAGCCCTAAAACCACATAATTACAAGTAACATTATACAATTGAGAAAGTTATATATATATATATATGTATGCATATATATATGTATGCATATATATGTGTGTGTGCACATGTGTGTGTAATGACAATTTATGAAAAAGAGTCTATAAATTTAAAAGAGATCAAAGTGAAGGGGGTAACAATGAAGGTTTTGTAAGGTGAAAAGAGAAGGGAGAAATGATGTAATTAGATTATAATCCCAAAAAATATATGTATATTTTTTTAAGGTATGATCATTTATTTGTTACCCTTAAAGACTTATTTTTGACTGGACTCAGAAGTAGAAGCTCTCACAGAGGACAGCCTATGTCTCTTGGCGATCTGTTCCTGGCGCTTTTCTTTGGCTTCCTTCATTCTCTTGGCCAAAAGTTTAGCATATTCTGAAGCCTCCTCCTTGTTTTTCTTTGTTCGCTGATTCTTTAGAGCAATATGACGGTGTTTGTGTTGCAGGACACGTAGAGTAACAAGACTCTGAATCTTGGGTGCTTTGGTCCTGGGCTTCTTACCTTCTTTGTTTAATGGCATTCTGACCACGTATTGGCACACATCATCTTCTTTAGAGAGACTAAAAAGCTTTCCAGATTCTGCTAGCTATTTTAGGTCCCAACCAATGAGGCACAGTAGTATCTATCAGTCCAGGAATATCCTTCTCTCCTTTTTTTTACAATAACCAAGTTAAGAACACTGGGATTAGCACCCATGATGCATCCTCAAACAGACTTGCACTTCCTCTCTCCCATTGTCCTTGGTCTATAACAAGAATGCCGCTTACTCAACAGCAGGCATACTCTGCTGTGCGTCAAAATGCCTTGCTTCATGGGAAAACCTTGTTTGTCATTCCCACCACTGATTTGAACCACATAACCCTTGCACTCTTCACCCAGAGCATCAGCAGCTACTTCTGTGACCATGTGCCTCTCATAGAACGTTTGAAGCTTGCACTCATTGTACACTTCAATGGGTTTCTGATAGCTGGTGGCAGGAAAGGAGATATTCAGCTTCATCTTGACACAGCCAAATGCCTAGAAGGTGCCACAAGAAAGAGACCTGACTTCCACTTAACCCAAGTCACATAGCGCTCTCAATTATGTATATGTTTTTATACATGTTTGTTTGTGTGTGTGTGTGTGTATTAATTTTTAAAGAACACAAAGTTGGGTGGCTAGAGAAAGGGGTAGATCTAGAGTTGAGGGAAGGGAGTAAATGTAGCATGAATCTTAGAGAGTCTTATTAATAAAAACAAATCCAGGCCAAGTATTGGGGTGAACAATGGAAGATCAGAGAACCAGAACAAGCCATAGCTAACCTCACCTGGCCAACTTCTCAGCTGATCTTGTTTTCCTCAGACTGGAAGCCTCTGTGTCCTCATATCTGAATGGCTCTCAACTGAACTGTGCTGCTCAAAACCTAAAAGCTTAACCAGCCAAATGCTGACAGGCCAAATGCTTCTAGTTTCTGGTCCTCACGCCTTATATACCTTTATGCTTTCTACCACCACTCCCTGGGATTAAAGGCATGAGTACCATGCTTGGCTGTATCCTTGAACACATGGATTTCTGCCTCTGGAATGCTAGGATTAAAGGCGTGTTCTACCACTGCCTATCCTAAGTATCTAGTGGCTTTTCTGTTCTCTGACCCCAGATAAGTTTATTAGGGTACACAATATTTTGGGGAACACAATACCACCACAAGTGAATATGATCAAAAATGTTATATGAAACTCTCAAATAGGTAATTAAAAAATAGAGGGAGAACAAGAATGAGGCCAAGGTCCACAGAACCCTTCAGAGAATGTCCTCAGTGACCCTGAGACCTCTTAAAGTTCAACACCTCCAATATCACCAGCCCAAGGACCTTTAAGATATGGACATTTTTAAATCCTGACTATAGCCATTTCCAACAACAAATTAACATGTTCAAAATATAAACCAGTCCTATAAACCATTGAGAAGAAACCTTGAAAGCTGAAAAGGGAAGAAAGTAGCTGATTTGAGAAGTCCACAGGAGAAGACATACAAAAGTATTCACTATGCAAACACCAAATATACATCAGAGACCTCCTCTACCCCATGGGATATCATGGCAGATAGAAGAATAGGGGAAATATTTGATATGAAAATCAGATGAAGAACAAATTTTAAAGGTTAAATAGATAATGTGTCAGGTGGTGATATACCTTGGAGAATAATTGAGCAGAATAGAAAGAGGCCTGGGGGTGGGCTGTGCACTTCCCTAAGAAGGTGGCATTTGAAAGAAAGAAAGCAGCAATACATGCCAGGTAGTATTGAAAGAGAGGTTTTAATAAGCAACAGCAAGTTGAAATGTCCCACGGCTGACTCTGGAGCACCATCTTCAAAGCAGGAGTCACTAGAGCAGAGTGGGGAGATGGGAGAGCAGTGGCCAGTGAGTCGGGACAACAGAGTAATCAGTTCTGCCCTGCCACTCTGGGGTTTCTGCCTTTACTGTGAAAGAGATGTGAAGCCTTAGTGTTTTTTGAGTGGAAGACTGACAAAACATGGCTTAAAGTTTATGAGGATCGCCATTCCATTTGCTGCGTGGAAAACTAATGGAGGTAGCAAAAGCTAAATAAGAGAAGGCAGTTAGGAGGCAATTGCCACAGTGAGATATTGCAGCAGCTTGGACCAGTGATAACAGAGAAGGTGGAAAGAAGTCATCAGATTTTAGTTTTACAGGTGGATTGTACAAATACTGCTAAAGGATCCAAAGCAGAAAGTGGAAAAGAGAAGTGAAATAACACCTGGGTTTTGACTTTTTACTTTTTAGCTCGGGCAGATGAATGATTTTCAGGTTTGGGAAAACTAAGTGGTTTGAGAGAGAAAAACGTTAGAAATTTGCTCATAGATATGTTACACTTGAGGAATGCCTCCAAAGCGATTGAATATGAGAGTCTGGAGCTAAGTGTAAGGGGAAGGACTTTAGGTAGGCATGAGAAGTCTCTGGGCTATGGATGTTTTTAAAACCTGGAATAAGAGATCATCTTTGCCAAGTGGTGAATACAAAGAGAAAAAAAAAAACACTGAGTCTGAGCCTGGCTATTGCTGCAACACCAAGAGCCCAACAGATGAGCAGGATCAGTGGGAAAAAACTATGGAAGAGTAACATTTTGTGCAGACAGATGACAGGTGCATGGCTTCATTATTTGCTCCAGTGCTTTGTGTTCCCTTAGTCACGTATGCTTAGGAAGTGTTTTTACTACATGTTCAATCTAAAGACAAAGACCGAGATCAAAAGAAAAACTTTAAACACAGGGCTAATGTCCCTGGTCCATGAAGAACTGAAAACTCCCTAAGGCATTTTAGCACTTCAGTAGAAGCCTATAAACTTGAGCAAATGTGAAGTCAGAAAATTGCAGCCTCTAGTCTACTATTTTTTTACTTTAAAACCTGTAAGTTTAGGAGCTGGAAAGATGACTCAGTAGTTAAAAGCACCTGCTACTCTTTCAGAGACCCAAGTTCAGTTCCCAGCCCCCACAGCAGGCAGTCACAACCAGCTGTAAGTCCAGCTTCAGGGGATCTGACACCCTCTTCTGGCCTTCACAGGCACGTACGCTCACATGCACACACTCACACATAGACATATACATATACACATAATTTAAAGTTATTTGGCCTCCAAATAACTAAAACATAAAATTAAAGTAGTCAACCAAGTGTAAGGATGAATTTGGAATGAAAGGTCTCAGCAGTGGCTGTCTTGTGTGATGTGGATGGGATGCACACATTCTTTTCTCATATAAAATATTTTATCAAGCATGCCTGGTCTTTTACAAAATCACCTGACAGCTATATTAGGTCAAACAAAACCTCCTAGAAATGCCACTGGTGAGGATTTGGAATATTTATCCTCATTTATTAATAAATGTATATCAAAATGGCATAGAACCCAAAAATGGACAAAAACAATTTCAGAGTTGATGAGATAGAAAAATAGTTTTTCTGAAACCATGCTGATGTTTTATAAACATATGAGTTTTCTGGGTGAATGTATGAATTTATATCAAAATCCTGCAAAGTGGCAATTTCTTAGACCCTAGCAGTCAAATTCTAATTTGACTAAAAGTTCTGATTCTGGGAGAATCAATTACAGAAGAGGACAAATTTACCTAGTATAATATTATAATATCAGTTGAAGTTTCACACAACATAGTCAGTATAAAATTGCCTAAATAACACTAGAATGTCTTAGGATAAAATAATACACAGCAGTTAAAAGCAGTATCACAGATTCAGTGGCATAAAAATATTCTAAAACAATGAGACTGCGTGACTCACCTCTATTTACATATGCCTAGAATATAGACTGGGATAAAAGAAGCCAAAATGCCATACCCATGTCTTGATGAGAAAAGATAAATGATTTTAAGGGTTTTTTTTCATTTTTCTTTATTAAGAAATTTTCTACTCACTCCACATACCACCTAGAGATCCCCCCTCCTACCTCCTACCTCTTCCCACCTCCCAGCCCTCTCTCCCAAGCCACCCCGCAATCCCACAACCCCCAAATCAAAGTCTCCCATGGGGAGTCAGCAGAGCCCAGCACACTGAGCCTAGGCAGGTCCAAGCCCCTTCCCACTGCACCAAGGCTGTGCAAGACATAACACCACAGGCACCAGATTCCCAGAAGCCTGCCCATGCACCAGGGACAGATGCCAATGCCCCTGCCTGGGTGCCCCCAGTTTGAGCCAAACAACCATCTTCCATATCCAGAGGGCCTAGTCCAGTCCCATGGGGGCTCCACAGACACCAGTTCACAGTTCATGGGTTTCCACTAGTGTGGCCGGTCATCTCTGCATGTCCTCCCATCATGATCACGACCTCCCCAACCTGCAGAATCCCTCCTCTCTCTCATCAGTTATATTCCCAGAGCTCAGCCTGGTGCCTGGCCATGGATCTCTGTATCTGCCTCCATCAGTCACTGGAAAAGGCTCTATGATGACAGCTAGGTTATTCACTAGACTGGTCACCAGAGTAGACCAGTCCAGGCACCATCTGGACCACTGCCAGCAGACCAAGGTGGGGTCATCCTTGCGGATTCCTGAGAGCCTCCCCAGCACCGTGCCTCTTCCTATTCCCATGATGTCCTCATCTATCATAGTATCTTCCTCCCTGCCCTCCCACTCTGTCCCTGTTCTAGCTTGACCCTCCCATTTCCCTATGTCCTCATCCCCCACTCCTCGCCCTCTGCCACCTGTGGTGATATTGTGTTCCCCAAAAATATTGTGCACCCTAATAAACTTATCTGGGGTCAGAGAACAGAACAGCCACTAGATATAGCAGCCAGAAAATGGTGGCACTCACGCCTTTAATGCTACCATTCCAGAGGCAGAGATCTGTCTGGATCTCTGTGAGTTCAAAGCCACACTGGAAACAGCCAGGCATGGTAACAAGAACCTTTAATCCCAGGAAGTGATGGCAGGAAGCAGAAAGGTATTTAAGGCATGAGGACAAAGAACTAGGGTCTGGTTAAGCTTTTCGGCTTTTAGCAGCAGTTCAGCTGAGATCCATTTGGATGAGAACTTAGAGGCTTTCCAGATCCTGCGGAAACAGGATCAGCTGAGGAATTGGTGAGGTGAGGAAGCTGTGGCTTGTTCTGCTTCTCTGATCTTCCAGCGTTCACCCCAATACCTGGTTCCAGGTTTGATTTTATTAATAAGAACTTTTAAGATTCATGCTACAGCCACCCCACACACACCCAGTCTGCTCATGCAGATCTCATCCACTTCTCCTTCCCAGGGTCATCCATGTGTCCCTCCTAGGGTCTTTCCCTGTTAGCTAGCCTCTCTGGAGCTGGGGGTTGCAGTCTGGCCATCCCTTCCCTCACATCTAGTATCCACTTATGAGTGAGTACATACTATGTTTGTCCTTCTGAGTCTGGGTTACCTCACTCAAGATGATATTTTCTAGATCCATCCATTTGCCTGCAAATTTCATGATATCATTTTTTTTTTTTTTACTGCTGAGTAGTAGTCCATTGTGTATATGTGCCACATTTTCTTTATTCATTCTTCAGTTGAGGTGCATCTATGTTGTTTCCAGGTTCTTGCTATTACAAATAATGCTGATATGAACATAGTTGAGCATGTGTCCTTGTAGTAAGATTGAGCATTCCTTGGGTATATGCCCGAGTGGTATAGCTGGGTCTTGAGGAAGACTTATTCCCAATTTTCTGAGAAACCACCATACTGATTTCCAGAGTGACTGTACGAGTTTGCATTCTCACCTACAGTGGAGGAGTGTTCCCCTTGCTCCACATCCTCTCCAATATAAGCTGTCTTCAGTGTTTTTGATCTCAGCCATTCTGACAGGTGTAAGATAGTATTTCAGAGTTGTTTTGATCTGCATTTCCCTTATGGCTAAGGAAGTTGAGCAATTCCTTTTAGCCATTTGAGATTCTTCTGTTGAGAATTCTCTGTTAAGCTCTGTGGCCCATTTTTCAATTACATTGTTCAGTATTTTGATGTCTAGCTTTTTGAGTTCTTGATATATTTTGGAGATCAGCCCTCTGTCAGATGTGGGGTTGGTGAAGATCTTTTCCCATTCTGTAGGCTGTCGTTTGGTCTTATTGACCATGTCCTTTGCTCTACAAAAGCTTCTCAGTTTCAGGTGGTCCTATTTATTAATTGTCGCTCTCAGTGTCTGTGCTACTGGTGTTATATTTAGGAAGTGGTCTCCTGTGCCAGTGTGTTCCAGACTACTTCCTACTTTCTCTTCTGTCAAGTTCAGTGTAACTGGATTTATGTTGAGGTCTTTGATCTAATTGATCTTGAGTTTTGTGCATGGAAACAGATATGGCTCTATTTGCAATCTTCTGCATGTTGACATCCAGTTATGCCAGCACCATTTGTTGAAGATGCTTTCTTTTTTCCATGGTACAGTTTTGGCTTCTTTGTCGAAAATCATATTTTCATTGGTGTGTGGGTTAATGTCAGGGTCTTCAATTCTATTGCATTAGTCCTCATGTCAGTTTTTATGCCAGTACCAAGCTGTTTTTATTACTATAGCTCTATAGTAGAGCTTGAGATCAGGGATCATAATGCCTCCAGAGGTTGCATTATTATACAGGATTCTTTTAGCTATCCTAGGTTTTTTTGTTTTTCCATATAAAGTTAAGCATTGTTCTTTCCAAGTCTGTGAAGAATTGTGTTGGGATTTTGATGGGTATTGCATTGAATCTGTATATTGCTTTTGGTAAGATTGCCATTTTTACTATGTTAATTCTACCTATTCATGAGCATGGGAGATCTTTCCATTTTCTCATATCTTCTTCAATTTCTTTCTTCAGAGACTTAAAGTTCTTATCATACAGGTCTTTCACTTGCTTAGTTAGAGTTACCCCAAGGTACTTTATATTATTTGTGGCTATTGTAAAGGGTGATGTTTCTCTGATTTCTTTCTCAGCCCATCTATCATTTGTATATAGGAGGGCTACTGATTTTTTTTTTTAGTTAATCTTGTATCCTGCCATCTTACTGAAGGAGTTTATCAGCTATAGGAGTTTCCTGGTAGAATTTTTGGGGTCACTTATGTATACTATCATATTGTCTGCAAACAGTGAAAGTTTGACTTCTTCCTTTCCAATTTGTATCTCCTTGATCTCCCTTTGTTGTCTTATTGCTCTAGCCAGAACTTCAAGTACTATATTAAATAAGTATGGGGAGAGTGGACAGCCTTGTCTTGTTCCTGATTTTAGCTTTGAGTTTCTCTCCATTTAATTTGATGTTGGCTGTCAGCTTGCTGTAAATTGCCTTCATTATGTTTAGGTATGTTTTTTGTTTTCCTGAAGGGGTGTTGTATTTTGTCAAAGGCTTTTTCGGCATCCAATGAGATGATCATGTGGTTTTTTTTCTTTTAGTTTGTTTATATGGTGTATTACATTGACAGATTTTTGTATGTTGAACTATCCTTGCATCCCTGGGATGAAGCCTCCTTGGTCATGGTGGATAATTTTTTTGATGTGTTACTGGATTTGGTTAGCTAGTATTTTATTGAGTATTTTTGCATCAATGTTCATGAGGGAGATTGGTCTGTAATTCTCTTTCTTTGTTGCATCTTTGTGTGGTTTGAGTATCAGGGTATCTGTAGCCTCATAAAAAGAATTTGGTAACGAATGTTCCTTCTGTTTCTATTGTGTGGAATAATTTGAAGAGTATTGGTATTAGCTCTTCTTTGAAAATCTGGTAGAATTCTGCACTGAAACCATCTGGTCCTGGGCTTTTTTGGTTGAGAGACTTTTAATGACCTTTTCTATTTCCTTAGAGGTTGATGGTCTGTTTAAATAGTTTGTCTGGTCTTGATTTAACTTAGGTATGGGGTACCTATCCAGAAAATCATCCATTTCTTTCAAATTTTCCAATTTTGTGGAGTACAGGTTTTTGAAGTATGACCTGATGATTCTCTGGATTTCCTCATTGTCTGTTGTTATGTCTCCCTTTTCATTTCTGATTTTGTTAATTTGGATGCTCTCTCTGCCTTTTGGTTAATTTGGATAAGGGCTTGCCTATCTTGTTGGTTTTCTCAAAGAACCAACTCTTTGTTTCATTGGTTCTTTGTATTGTTCTCTTTGTTTCTATTCTATTGATTTCAGCCCTCAGTTTGATTATTTCCTGGTGTCTGTTTCTCCTGGGTGAGTTTGCTTCTTCTTGTTCTAGAGCTTTCAGTTGTGCTGTTAAGTTACTAGTGTGAGATTTCTCAAACTTCTTTATGTGGGCATTTAGAGCTATGAATTTTCCTCTTAGCACTGCTTTCATGGTGTCCCATAAGTTTGGGTATGTTGCACATTCATTTTCATTGAATTCTAGGAAATATTTAATTTCTTCCTTTATTTCTTCCTTGGCCTATTGGTGGTTCAATTGGGCACTATTCAGTTTCCATGAGATTGCAGGCTTTCTGTAATTTTTGTTGTTGTTGAAATCTGACTTTCAGCCATGGTGGTCCGATAAGATACAGGAGGTTATTTCAATTTTTTGTATCTGTTGAGATTTGCTTTGTGACCAAGGATGTGGTCAATTTTGGAGAAGGTTCCATGGGGTGCTGAAAAGAAGGTATAGTCTTTTGTGTTAGGGTGGACTATTCTGTAGATATATATTAAGTCTATTTGAGTCATAATGTCTGTTAGTTCCCTTATTTCTATGTTGAGTTTCTGTTTGGCAGACCTGTCCATTGGTGAGAGTGGGGTGTTGAAGTCTCCCACTACTAGTGGGGTTTGATGTGTGATTTCAGCTTTAGTAATGTTTCTTTTTTGAATGTAGGTGCCCTTGTATTTGGGACATAAATATTCAGAATTGAGACTTCATCTTGTCTGATTTTCCCTGTGATAAATATGTAATGTCCTTCCCGATCTCTTTCGATTGATTTTAGTTTGAAGTCTATTTTATTGGATATTAGGATAGCTACACCAGCTTGCTTCTTAAATCCATTTGATTGGAAAGTCTTTTCCCAGCCTTTTATTCTGAGGCAGTGTCTGTCTTTGAACTTTAGGTGTGTTTCTTGTATGCAGCAAATGGATGGATCTTGTTTTCATATCCATTCTGTTAGGCTGTGTCTTTTTATAGGTGAATTGAGACCATTGATATTAATGGATATTAATGACCAGTTATCATTAATTCCTGTTATTTTTTGGTGGTAGTGTTGTATGTTTCCCTTCTTTGGTATTTGTTGGTGTGGGACTATCTATTGCCTGTGTTTTCATGGGTTTATCTAACTTCCTTAGATTGGATTTTTCCATCTAGTTCTTTCTGTAGGGCTAGATTTGTGGAGAGATATTGTTTAAACTTGGTTTTATCATGGAATATTTTGTTTACTTCGTTTGTGTTGATTGAGAGTTTTGCTGGGTATAATGGTTTGGGTTGGCATCCATGGTCTCTTAGTGTCTGCAAAACATCTGTCCAGGACCTTCTGTCTTTCAGAGTCTCCATTGAGAAGTCAGGTGTTATTCTTATGGGTCTGCCTTCATATGTTACTTGGCCTTTTCTCTTTGCAGCTCTTAATAATTTTTCTTTATTCTGTATGTTTAGTGGTTTGATTATTATGTGGTGAGGGGACTTTTCTTTTGATCCAGTCTATTTGGTGTTCTGTAACCTTCTTGTATCTGTATAGGCATTTCCTTCCTTAGGTTGGTAAAGTTTTCTTCTATGATTTTGTTGAATATATTTTCTGTGCCATTGAATTGGTATTCTTCTTCTTCTATCCCTATTATTCTTAAGTTTGGTCTTTTCATGGTGTCCCAAATTTCCTGGACATTTTGGGTCATGACTTTGTTGGCTTTAGTGTTTTCTTTGACTGATGAATCTATTTCCTCTATCGTATCTTCAACACCAAAGATCCACTCTTCCATCCCTTGAATTTTCTTGGTTATACTTGCATCTGTAGTTCCTGTTCATTTACTCAGATTTTCCACTTCCAGCATTGCCTCAGTTTGTGTCTTCTTTATTGACTCCATTTCAGTTTTGAAATCTTGAACCGCTTCCTTCACTTGTTCAATTGCTTTCTCTTGGCTTTCAAGAGATTTACTGATTTCTTCCCATTTTTTATTTGACCTTTACTTGATTTCTTTAAGGGAATTTTTCATTTCCTCCTTTAAGATCTCTAATATCTTCTTAAAGTCATTTTTATGGTCAATATCTTCTGTTTCTTCTCTGTTGGGATGTTCAGGTCTTGTGGATATAAGTTCTGATGGAGCCATATTGGTTTTCATGTTGTTGGCTGTATTTTTCCACTGTCATCTACTCATCTCTTTTTCCACTTGGTGCAAGCAGTGTCTGTGTCTAAGGGAGCCTCTCTTGGTCTGATCGATACTCTTGGTCCAGTGGGAGCTCTTGGTCTAGTCGATGCTGATGGACTGTTTGTCTCAGGGAGCAGCTCTTAGTCCACTTGGTGCTAGTGTGCTCTGTCTCAGGGAGTAGCTGCAGTCTTAGCACATGGTAGATGGTGGTAGTCTGACCTGTCAGCAGGAGGTCTGTCTGCCAACTGGCCTCAAACTGGGACTGCAATGGGTGGTAGTGTAGGGGAGTGGGGTTGTGCCCCTGGGCCCAAAGCCTAGGGGCTAGGGTGTTTGGGTATGAGGATAAAGACTCACCTCTTAGTCCAATCGGGTGCTGGCGGGCTCTTGATTTTAAGTTTATTAGATTTGATTGTTCTGAATTTTTTATTGATTGAGAATTTAACACATGCATATAATGTGTTCTGTTCTGATTTGACTACCATATATTTATTAATTACATTTGCATATGGAGCAATTACAGAGAAAGCTAGAGATGTTATGCAAAGAGGACACAAAAGCAACATTTAGGGTAGTGTTGTCTGTTAGATTGCTCCGCAGTGAGGAAAATAGTCTATATCTGTGCTGTCCAGAGCCTAACTACCACCCCACATGCCTATTAAGTACGTGCAGTGTGACTAGTTCAGCTAAGAAATGTTTTTTTTTCCTAATGAACAAGAATAAAAATTCCTTTTGTTTTTTAAGTCCAGCACAGACTTAGATGCTTGTGACAAAAATGATATTGAGTAAGCAAGTTTCTTTGTTTATGGAGAAGGTGATTTTAACCTATTGATTTAAATTTATGGAGCCACATGGACAGACAGACACAACTGTCTACTGCACTGGACATTGGTTTTCTGTAGTGAATTGGCTTGGAGCATAGAGAAAAGAATGAGGGAATCTAGGTTTTGTTTTCGAAGATTTATTTATTTGTTATTTTTATGTAATGTGTGTGTGCCTGCATGAGTTTCTGTGTACCATGTTCATGCAGGAGCCCATCCATGTGACTATAAGTGCTTTAACCAATGAAGACTTGTTTCTGTTTATTTATTTATTTATTTTTTTCAGACGAAGTTTCTCTGTGTAACAGTCCTGGCTATCCTGGAACTTGTTCTGTAGACCAGGTTGGTCTGGAACTCACAGAGATCTACCTGCCTCTGCCCCCCAAACAGCAACAGATAATTCACACAACACAAAATTAATAGAGTAATTTGAAATATGTTTTCTTTTACATTCTGTTCATGTTTTCAAAATCACCAATATTTTAATTTAATCTTCCAGGCACCTCCTCAGACTAATATGAACAAAAAAGAAAAAAGTACAATTTTTACAAGGCAAGAAACAAGTAAAACTAGCCACACTAATGTTAGTGTTCAAATGAAGAGTTAATTGCAATATAATGAAAGCCTAATTGAAAATTTTATTCTGGCTATATAATTATGTCTAAATGCTTCTGCCATAATTTCATTATTTCTGAAACATTATTCTCCCATTAGAGTATAATAGATATATTATCTTAAGTGCTATAAAACCTAATAATCCTGGTTAAAAAGAATTAAGAATTGTGTCTTTTTTTTCTAGTGAAGAAAAGAGAGTATGTACTTTTTAAAGCTCTTAAATATATTAAATTTGGCCTGGAGAAAAACAGCTTTTAAAGCACAAGCTGCAGTATAGGGACCAGGAAAGGAAACATTTTTCTGTTCATTTTAAGTGGCCACTCCAGGGCAGTTTGTCATGTCACTCTACTCATTATCACTCATGCATTGCTAATAAAAAGCAATCTTAGAACTGAGCATAATGTCTTATGTCGGTAATCCCACTAGTTGAGACCCAGACAAGAATATTGCCGTGAGTTAAAGGTATTTTTTGTTTGTTTGTTTTGTTTTGTTTTGTTTTGTTTTTTTGTTTGGTTTGGTTTGGTTTGGTTTGGTTTGGTTTTTCAAGACAGGGTTTTTTTGCGCCTTTCCTGGAACTCACTTTGTACACCATGCTGGCCTCGAACTCACAGAGATCCACCTGCCTCTGCCTCCCGAGTGCTGGGATTAAAGGCGTGCACCACCACTGCCAGGCGAGTTAAAGTCTTACATAGCAAGACTCTCTCTAGAAAAACAAAGAGCAAATAAAATAAAAGCATTTGGAAAGTGTGCTAGTCACTTACTTGACACATCAGAATCTTGTCTGTAGTGTTAGGGAGCATTCACCCTATCCAGAATTCTTTTCATACAAAGCTTAGAAATAGTTCTATAATTAGAAAATTAAAAAATGATAACAGTCAAATACATAAACTAAGAAAAGTCTACACTCTAGAGTGGGAGTTTTTGCTAATACCTGAATTACATGCATCTCTGAAGTCTACACAGTGGAAAGTCCACACACTAAAGTTTGGAAATAAACTAGCTTCTCTTAGGAGTCAGGTAAGGAGTCAAAGTCCAGTGGGACCAATGCTCTAGATCTTGTCCAGTTTAGACATCTAACACCAAACCAGAAATTTTAGGGCTGGAGAGATAGCTCAGTGGTGAAGGGTAATTAGTGCTCTTGCAGAGGACCCAGGTTCTGTTCCCAACACAGCTAACAACGTCTGTAACTCCAGCTCCAGGGGATCTGATGACCTCTTCTGGAGCTGTAAATGACACTTTGTATTCAAGCAACAACAGTGAGGATCCCAGAGTAGCTTAATCAAGTGGTGCTCACTCAGGCCTCGCCTGAGTCCTTAGTCAGGCTGTCAGTCAGTCAATACTGTGATCATCCATAGGCAGAACCTGAGCATTTCCAATGTCACTGTTAGCAAGAAGACTCAGTTCCTTCTGACTACAGAAAACGTGATGTCAATATATGGGCCTCTCTACCACACATCACCTGGACAGGGGGACATCAATACACATTCTAAAGTGGAAGGGGAAACTCTAGAGGCCTTCACCCTAGACAAAAACTCAGGCAACTAAGGAATACTGAGAGGAGAAGAAATAGTCTTCCCCATGGAAGAGCATACCAAATGGTTATCCAAGACTAAATAGTCAGCTCTGAAAACATACATATAAGTAACATACAGACTGAGCAGGTTGTGTGTAAATATTTAGGAATGTGTGTGTGTGTGTGTGTGTGTGTGTGTGTGTGTGTGTGTGTGTACTCACCTTTAATGCAGATGGCACTATCCCATGGGCTGGATGCCCAGACTAAATAAAAAAGAGAAAGCCTGCTGAGTGTGAGAATTCTCCTTCTTTCTGCTTCCCAGTTCTCCCAGATATGAGCAAGAAGCCTCATGTTCTTGTGACCACAGTCAAGAGATGCTCCTGCTGCTGTACCTTCCCACCACAATAGATCCTCAAAGCATGAGCCAAACAAACCAGTCACAGCACTGAGTAAAGTACCAGTTCAGTTGTTTACTGTCTTGATGGATCAGTCTTGGTTACACTATGACCTAAGAGCCTACGGTATACTTTGAATCTGCGAAGAACTTACATTCTGAGATTTGTAGCCAAACCTCAGATCTGAGCTATATGTATTTCTTCCAGATGTTCTGAGGTTTGTCATACCAGAGTCATAATATTGTCTGATTCCTATTTTGCCACTAAGAAAACTATATTCTAAGATTTCTACAAAATTCTTCATGAATGAAAGCTCAAGAAAACTCAAATATGTCTCATTTCTTAAGAAAAGGGTACTTGTATTTGTGCTAACAAACACAGGCATCTGTGTAAAATAACTCTTACCCTTATACTTTCCCTAAGTGTCTCATGCAATTCAGCGAAGTTCACATTTTTACCTGGAGCCTAGGGCTCTCCCTGATCCAGACATGTGTAGTGTTGGATCAACATGCCACTGAGATGACCAATCGCCTTCTCAAACCCATCGTGTCTAAAGCTAAATGTTGCCTTTGGAGTCACAGGCAAGAAGGAAAGCAATGGGGTGAGCACAAAGCCCTGCACCAAACCCAAGTGCAGCAGACAGAAAGGGGATTGTGGGAGGGAGGGCAGGATGGGGGAGAGAGAGGAGGGAAGATGAACAATATATTAGCAAATGTGATCATCCCAGGACTTTGTCATTCTCACTTTATAAATAAAGATATTGAGACTTAGAAAGCAAATAAATTGCCTAAAACACATCTCTAACTAAGGGCTTTCTTTCCACATATATTTTCTAATAAACACCATTCTTCTAGCCTTAGAGACACGGCACTAGGGTATACACAGGCCAGACCTTGGACATGAGGTCCTGATTTAGATCCTCGAATGTGTCTGTATCCCTTGTACATTATCTCAAGCATCTTGAGTTTAATCCAGATTCTGCCATCAGTTATTGAGAGGTTCTAGAGACACTATATACAATTAACTGGACCATAATGCACAGACAGTGGTAGTTATCACTCTAAGAAAAATTGGTAGATTAGCAAATGAATAGTTATAGACAGGCCTTAAAATCATAACAGACTATGTAATTGACAAACATCATTAACAGCAGCCTAAGTAGCTATGGAAAATGCTTCATGTAGGCAGCCATGTTTCCCATCTCCTTCTCATATTCGTTTTGCTTTTTCGAATAGCAGTCAAAAAAAGTAGAGATTACCACCCCTATTTTTACCAGCTGTACACCTTTGGACAAGAGACCTCCCTTCTGTGAGCCTTTGTTCTTCAAAGCATTGTCTATGAACCTACAGCATAGTATTCACCTGGGAGCTTGCTGGAAATGCAATCTCCAGGCCCATGCCAGACCCACTGATTTGCTCCCACATACAAAAAAAAGCCTGAATATGCATCTGTACTCCTAGAACTTCGAAGACAGATAGAGGCAGATCCCCAGAGCTCACTGGCCAGCCAGCATAGCCAAATTTGCTTGGAATACATGAAGCCCTGGGTTTGATACACACACACACACACACACACACACACACACACACACACACACATGGAAAGCAACTGAGAAAGATAGTCAACATCCACCTCTCGTGTCCATACACATGGGAGCATAATACACATGCACACACATATCCACAGACGCATACATATACAAAAGTCCCCGGGTGACTCACTGACACACTGAATTTTGAAAAACCCAGCTCTTAAGGTCAGCTACCACAGCTGGTAAATGTGAGCATCCAAACAGCCAACCTAGTTCCAGTGAAGCAATTTTTTTCTCACACCTCCTCCATTCCTGCAATAACAGTAACCTGGAACCTCTGGGGAAGATCTAAGTGTTCCTGTGCTACAAGATGCAGGTGAGGGTCTGGCCTTAGGCAACCCTGGAATGCAATGGTGCCAGTGAGAATCAGGTTCGGAGATAAATGTGGTCCCTTCTGCTGCTCTTCTCTGTATTTGCAAGCTTATTTTTATCTTCTCAATTGCTGAGCCACTGTGAGCAATCAACAGTGCTGTGTGTTTTGACATTGATTTTTATATGCAATCTTAAATTCAAGTCTGTATTTGGCTCATATGGAATTATTTTCTTTATATGATACTTATTTGTATCTGAGTATAAAAGTAATGCATTCTTATTATAAACTAGCTGAAAAAACACATACTACTGATGCTAACATTGACATATTTTTACTAGTCTTATTTCAAGCAAAAATGAAATTTTACCCATAACTCTTATTATCTGACTTTTTTACCTGTCTGAACATTGTGTAACTTGAGTATAATTAGATGAATTTCTATTGTTCTGATTCTACCAAAATTTAGCTACCCCTAGTTGAGAGAATCTGTTCTAATTTTGTTCAGTATTTAAGTCATGTGTGATGAGCATTCTTCATGAGTCTTTGTTGTTGATGACTTCTTAGTAAGGACTCCCCCAAGAAAAGGGGTTACTGAATCAAGGGATATAGTGTCAACTTCCAGCAAAACAAATGTTTGTCCATTTATTATAAAGGGTATTACAATTCATAGAAATGGAAAAAATTCACAGGGCAAGGTCATCAAGTGGCAGTCATCATGCTCTCTCCAGGAGCACTTCCTTGTACTCAGCTGTCAGTAGCTCTCAGAACTTTGTTCTTTCATGTTTATTTCAAAATAAGGCTTCATTAGGTAGGTGTGACTGATGTAATAATTTGTCAGCAATTCATGACTTCTAGCCCTTCTCCCCTCAGTAGAGGTTGGGAGGCAGGGCTGAGGCTTTCTTTCCCTTTCTCTCCTGTGATGGTCATCTAGCTGTCTAGGGACCTCAGATACCAGTCATTGCACTAACAAACAGAAGACACTTATTTCTCAGGATGTTCCACGGATTTTTAAGATCCATAAACACAGAACTGTCCCAAACCAAATGTATACTAAAGCACATCAGATGAACACCTTCTCAAGAGGTTATAGCCTTACCTGCTGGCCTTTTTGATCCTTGGTTTTCTGGTTAAAAAAGAATCGACTGGTTAGTGGAAAACACTGTTAAACAGGAGCAAACTACCTAATTTATAAGCAAAGACAGGAAGTCACTGAGGCTTTGCACCTAAGTGTTCCAGACTGGGAGATTTACACATTGTCTCTTGGGTGAGGTCCACACAGATGAAATAAGGTGACAGGGGATAGGAAGTGTCCAGAGGAAGATTACCACCTACACAATGGACTTATAGACAATAAACTTCCTAAATATAGAATGTATCTAGCTTAGATAAATAAGGACAAGCAAACTAAAACAGACAATAAGCCTCGAGGAAGCCTGGAAACTGTGAAACGCCAAGTGCAAGAACAATAGCTATGGAAGGAGGATCCAGGCAGGCTCATGTCCCTACCCTACACTCTGTATGTGGGGTCCTTTGCCAGCTGACTTGAATTCTGAATCTGAAATCTTTCATTTGTAAACCAGGATTAGTCACCATTTACAAGACTGTTTTGAGGATTAAATAAGAAGACATAATCTGTTAAGAACCAATATCTAATGTATGCTGGATGGAGTTGGGGTTCACAGATTTTTATTACTGTTAAACTGAAAATGAGTGTTGGGTATATGGGTGCAGTTGGCTAAGTGGGTGGAAAGTTAGCTAAGCTGGCTGTGTTGAGAACCACTTCGCTATGCAGTTCTAAACAGAATGCTTTTAGGAGTTGACATTTGAGTAGCTTCATAAATAAACAGATAAAAAGTGCCAAGGTGTGACCATCTATTTGGGCTACTATCACATAGAGCCTTAGGCTAGATGGCTTATAAACAGTAGAAATGATTTTTCATACTTCTAGGGGCTGAGAAGTCCAAACTCTCAACACCAGCAGGTTGGATGTTTGAGGATGACTTTTTGGTTGCCGAATGGCTGTCTTATAATAGGGTCCTTCTATGGTGGGAGGATGTTGGAACTCTGTGCAGTAATTTCTGTTAGGATATAAATTCCATTCAAGAGGGCTCTCCTTGTGGTCCAATCATCTACTACTATTACTTTAGGGGATAGTTTTTCAACATATAAATAGAGAGGGAGCACAAATATTCAGTCAATAACAAATAGCCTCTCACTGAAAATTTAAAAAAAAAATAGACATCAGTCAATGAAGGTTTCTGAGCAAAGAATGACTAAACAATGTGAGTGTTGGAACACTAGTCCTGAAGTCTATTACAAGCTAGCAGATATATAAGGAGTATAACATAATGATGTGTCTTGAGCACCATAAAAAGAGGCTGAACAATTTTCTGCCTGAGTGTACTAATAACACAATTTAAAATAAATAAAGTACAAACTGATGTTTCCTGACAACAAGAATATTGCAACCTTCTTAGAAGCACCAATACAACAGAAAACAAATTGGCTATAAAGCAGGGCAAGAATGTAAAAATGATAATTCATTTGACTTTCAAAAATAAAAATAACTACACTCTGAATACTGGGCCATGTACCAGATTTCATTTTGGAGCTTTACAAACGTGTACAGCAAAGTTTTCATTTTGAGCTTTCATCTTACCTGTCTTCATTATTGAGTTTTAGTCTAGTACTAATATAATATTTGTTCTTAAATATAAGGGGAAATGCCAGTTTAATAGCACCTTTAATTTTCTCATGGAGCATGAGCTGTGAAGAGAACATCCAATCAATGAATTAGTGTCCCAGTTGCCAAGAACTGGGAGAAAGATAAATAGAAGGTAGTGCATAATTGGTATGAAGTTTTAGTTGGGAATCATTAGAAAGTGCTGGAGATGTATGGTGGAGATAATTGCATAACAATATGAGTGTAGTTAATAGTATAGAATTCTACACTTAAAATAACCTAAGAGATACATTTTAGCTATATGTATTTTACCCTAAAAATAACCCTAAGGGCAGTTTTCCCTCATTTGCCAATTTCCCCTGCTACTTTCAGCTCCCCAGTGGCCCTTATAGGAGAAAACTTGGTTGGCCTCATAACATTGATACCAGCTCCCCGATTTACATGCTATCATCACTTGAAGTGTCTTCATCTCAGGGAGCTATGTCCATACTGCCTTCAGCATTATAATATCTGTCTTCTTTTCTCAGGATTATTGCTCTCAAAGAAGTTGCTGTCTTCCTCTAATGAGTAGCCCCCAATTTCAATAATATATATTCTAGGGTCAACTGCATTCTCTATTCATTCAGTGGGTAGGTGTCTCCCTACAGGCTTTGATTATATAAAATCTCTTCACCTTTTCTTGCAGTGGCCCCTCCTGCTGAAAAACACACCAATCAGCACCTCAGCACCTCCCACATGTGAGAACCATCTAGACTCTACAGGTCATACAGAAGCACTAAACACTTGAGTTCTTTCTTGAGTCAACATACCATACAGCCATTCAATTTTCTCCTTCCCTTCCCCATGTTGTCTCAGAGAGCTTATCCCATTTTCTGGCTGCCTTCCTAGCCTACCTGAGTTTCATAATCTCCAATTAACTAACAATCAAGGACATATTGACAGAGCTCCTTGGTTCATGCAAGTCTTCAGTTTTCTTCACTCATTAACCCTGGCTCTCTCTTTCTCTTGATTCCACTAGCAGTAAAGTGCCTCCACTCCTTCACCAGATGCAGGAAATATGTGACTTCCTATATGACATGTCCTGAAAGAATAATCAAGTCATCTGTACATTGTTTACTAAATGAATCAAAAAGTTGGAAATATATGAAATGCCTGTATGTTGATATGACTTGCAAATGTCATCTGAGTTGGGCCACATGGTGTATTTGATTACATTTTCTTCTCTATGTATTTTTAACACTGTGGTTAATGGACTCATTTTTCTCATAATCCATTAGTTGTTTAAATTCATGCTGTTGTTTTGTTTGCAGTTTTGGTTTTCCTGGTTGTAACTGCCTTTTTGTCTTCCATTATTCAATGTTATCCAATGTCCTTCATCTTTTCTGAGCATCAACTTAGTGTCTGTTTCATCCAATTCCTTTTTTCTAGAGCCCCTCATCCTATCCATGCTGTTCCCATTTGTCTCCAGCCACACTGCACATTCTATAAGTTGGTATCCATGAGCTGCTCACCAGGTGTGGATCCACTGCTTCAGGTCTCCTGTGTTCCTCTTCATCTGCATTTACTTAACTGTGTCCTAAGAAGAGGTGTGTGGATGGTAACCTTTGAGTTGTCCACCAGTGTGTTTACCCTGCCTTCTGCTTGATGAACAAGTTGGTCCAGGTGTAAAAACCTAGGTTGAGAACATTTTTTTCCTTAGAATATTTAAAGAATCATTGTACTGTTTCCAGTTTTGTGACACTTGTATCATGTATTTTGTTCCTCCTGTTCAGCACATTGTAACTTTTTCACTCTAAGACTTCACATCTTTCTTCTCTGACAAGTTTTATGTTTCTTGAAACTGCTTTTGTTTTAGAGTCTGCGACATCTTTGACTCTCCATAAGTTCTTAATCATAAATTTCTCTGTATGTCAAAGAGAACAGGTTGAATTCTATTCTATTGTGTTTTGGATTATCCAGTTGCTGAGTAATTTCTCATTCTTTCCCTGTCTTCTTCTTTTTTTTTTTCTTGCTCTCACTCATGACACAAGCTTTCCTCAAGTAGCTTCTAATTCTGTCTTCAAAACTCATAAAAGGGGAGAAATTAATCCCTGATAAACCCTAAATAGGGCTTATTAATTGCTGAGCTTCTCTGTAGAATGAGCAAGTAGTATGCTGACCACTGGGCTAAGGAAGAGAAATGCCTCCAACCTTTGCCCTTAAAAGTCAGTACTTACTGATTGTCTTAGTTCTCTAACAATTTGCCCAATTTCTAAGAGAAAACTCTCTAATTTTTTTCCTGGGCCATAAACTCCTGATCAGCTGTAATCTTGGAAGTGGGAAAGGAATGGGTCAATAGCTCTCACCACAGTTCTGTCTGGCTTTCCTGGTGTCTGAGTCTGGCCTCACATCTGGTCACCTGTCTCATGTTCTCAGCTGTGGTCTCTTCCTTAGTTTCATCATTTGCCGTTATGCCAACTGCTTCCAGCTTCAAGAAAGTTCCAAAAGTACTCAGCTGCCAATAACAGCCTTCCCATCTCATCCACTTCCCCTTTTAGTATGAGAATATATCTTTTTTTTTTCTGGTACTGTCAATTTAATTAGTGTCTCAGGAGAACAATGAAGTAAACATTTCATTTCTTCTATTTAATTTTCACTTCAAGTATCTACTTAATTTCCAAGTAGTTTTTGGTTATTTCTCTATTGTCGATTTCTTGTCTTTTCAAATCAAGATGTAGCTTTTTAAATCCCAACTGTAATGAATTTAGTTGGGCTTTTTATCACTGAATTGATGTTTGTAAGTATTCTATGGGCTTAGATCATCTATCCTTTTTGTGGGATATAAATTCTATAAATGTTAATTAACTTAACCTTGTTAATTATGTTCTTCAAATCCTTTGGAATTTTTTTTTAGTCTGTTTATCTTACAAATTATGAAAGAAGTTTATCAAAATATCCCACTGTGGATTTGCCTTCAAACTTTTTGGAAAATTTTCCTTTCTGTGTTTGTGAATAAAAGTTTTTCATTTGTGGAAATTATTGTGATCAATCCATGTGAGTCTATTAAATGGGTAACAGAATTTATTAAGATACAAATTGAGGAAATACTCTTATGAATACAGAGTGGAGAAGACAGCTGAAGTCGTTCTATGATCTGACCAGGAGTAAATCCACCTTGCAGGCAGGAGCATGGAGAAGGGGCACATGACCCTTCTCCCTTCTCTTATAAAAGGTCACCTACAATGGCAGGCAGCACTGCCTCCTTTAGGCCCTATAGCCCAAGGTCATGGGCAGAGCAAATACCACTACATTTCTTCTTTTTGTCTAAATAAGAAGGTTCTAATCTTAATGCAAACTATATACAATAAGAATTATTATCAAATATTGTCCAGGAAAAACAAAGGGTAATAACATAAACAAAAATGGAACTACAACCAACAAGAATAACATCAAACAAGGCATACTAAATGTCCAGAAATGTCCAGAACATAGGTAAGTGACAAATTACCAAGATTACTCTAATAGCTGTCCTATCTTGAAGATTCTAACTCTAGTATTAATGCATTCTAGCTAAGATATGAGAACATTGTAACTGTAACTATAGTCAAAGACCTGAGAAGGAAAATAATAATACTTAAGAAAATGGAAAATGCAAGGAATCAATTTCCAAAATTCTTGTGAGAATAGACAGAAACAGCTAGCAGCCTGGACAGTCACCTAAAGTTTCTCAGCATCCTTGGGGCATCCAATTTGGCTACAGGCCTAAAATATCTGGCAGACCATTTTCAGAAGCAGGAATTTTGAAAGACCATCTTACCCTGTCTTAGCAGAGTTCAGTTGTCACTCTTCCTTGTGCCCTGCTTGCCCAGATGAGGCAAAGGTGGTTCTTTGCCCAATAGGTCAGTTTGTGCCAAGAAAAAGACAAACTTCCAAACAGAAATGTCTTAGAAGTGCAACATTTTCTTGGGATCAGGAGCAATCATGTATCACATCAACAGAATTCTAAGTTATCAAAACATTTAAATGCCATGTTCTCTAGGTCTATGAAGTGTTTGAAGATTACTTATCCACCTAACATATGTGTCTGTAAATCTGGAGAACCTAACTAATATAACTATAGAAATGACAAGCATGGGTGACTATAGCTCTGTAATTCTTCTCTACCTGAATATCCTAAGGACTAAGGCTTCACATTAACAAGATAGTCTGTAAACAGATGTACTATATAAGGACAATGACCTCAAAATTGTGAAAATACACAAAATATCTTAAACAGAGGTAGAAATATATAGTGAAATATGCAATATGACAAAAATATCCTTAATATGTATCAATATACAAAGTATCCTAAACAGAGGTAGAACATACATACAGTATGATAAATATAATATTATATTTGTATCAATATACAAAATATTTCAAGTAGGAGTAGGAATATGTGTACAATACAACAAATATAGTTTTGTATTTGGATCAATATACAAAGTATCTTTAATAAGAATATAAGAATAGTTTACATTTGTATCAAATATATAAGAATCCATATTAGTGCAAATTATCCAAGACTGGTAGTTTGCTAAATCATTTTACTAGTAGATACAATAATCTACCTTAATATACTATACCTATCCATTCCCCTTTTTCTTTTCTAAAGGAGAATATTGAGTCTAAATTTTATTGTTCCACCCCTAACGCTATAATCATTCATCCATGACCCTGAGAGAAATGAAACCTTTGGGAGAAGGGCATCATTTTCTTAGAATTGCTTCCTGCTGTTTAGGGGGTGATAGTATCTCTGTTGGGTCCTGTAAAAAAGCTTAGATAGTTCAGTCGAAATAGGGCTATCTGTAGAGTCTGTAGCCAGTCTCAGAGTAGTGAATAAGATTGTCTGAGATTCTAGCTAGAAGTGTAGTATGATGAACCATCTCATCTTAGAACTTTCCTGAAGAATTTTCAGTCCAAGGCTGATCATTGAGTAATGTTCTTAGGTGTAATGGCATCTTTCTAGACTGAGTAGAGTCTTCGTTGTGGGGCCCCATCTTCCTTTCTGGAGACTTCAGACATTACTATTGGGAAGACTTATTTTTCACTGTGGAAAACCTGAACATTATTAATATCAAAATGAAAAGTTTGGATTTAAAGATTACATGATATGTAAAGAAGGATTCTGAGAAATCAAGAATAAGCATGGAGAGAAAAAGATCTTGATAACAATGGTCCTTAGATTATTGGTTTTCTTCTGTTTCACAGCAGTTGGCTCTTCTGATATGAGACAGAATCTCTTAATTTTTTTCTTTTAACAACATGCTTGGGTTTAGAGGAGAGAGCCACATTGCAACTCCAAAACCAGCTTTATTTATAATTGAATCAGGACCACAACTATTGTAGAATTAAAGAGATATAGATGTTAGGCAGTGGGATATTACCCCATAGAATATATTGGTACCAATAGGTCCTTCCTTTATGCGGTAGACATCTAGGTGTCCAAGGCCTTATGATTTCTTGAAGATGGTTATTCCTATTATCTTGTAAAGACAAAAAAAAAAAGAACCCTGCCCCAACCCTTGTTTGTTGAGTTTTCCTTACAACTTGTAGAGTGGTCACATCAGTTGATGAGCTTTTACTTCTCCTCATCAAGGGGTTTCTTCTGTTCAAAGCAAATTTTTATTAATTTTGTTGGTATCCATAGCTTTTCTTCTCCTGCAGAAACAAAAGCAAAACCTGTTCCCCAATGTATCTTGATTTCCATTTCAAAGCCAACACATCTTTGAAGTAAACTGTTTGGTTTAGCTCAGGAGATTTTTCTGTTGTCCAGTGTCTCTCCACAGCTGTTGTTCCTTTCTCATTAGCATTGAGAAAATTCAAGGTTAATAAAGCATTGTGTAATCCATTTTTTGGAGTCATTGTTATCTATTTATGTATATTTAGCATATCCTTTAAAGTTCAATTGGATCTTTCTATGACTGCTTGGTCTGTAGGACTGTGTGGTATACCTGTAACATGCTTTATATTGTAATAAGCATAAAACTGTCTCATCTTATTTGAGACATATACTGGAGTGTTGTCAGCCTTAATTGGTACAGGTATTCCCATGATGGCCATAACTTCAAATAGGTGTATAATCAGAGTCAGCCTTTTCAGAACTCATGAGACTTGCCCATTGAAATCCTGAATAGGTGTCAATGGTATGATGTACATATTTTAATCTTCCAAAATCTGCAAAATAAAACACATCCACCTGCCAAATTTCATTTCTTTGTATACCTTTATGTAGCTGTAAGTTTTCTCAGGTCCCACCCAGCCCTACAGCCCCACGTTCCTCTGGTTCCACCAAGTCCTATGGTCCCTCCGCTGCTTATAAAATAGTCATTCAGAGGCTTAATATTAATTACCAACCTATGGCAGGCTTCTTACTAGCTAGCTCTTATAACTTAACCCATTTATATTAATCTACAAGTTGTCATGTGGCTCTGGCATTACCAGTCTGCTGGCGTCTTGCTGTTCCTTCAGTGGTGGCTGACATATCTTCCTCCTCTCCTTTCTTCTCTCTGTATATCTGCTTGGATTTCCCACCTGCCTCTAAGCTGCCTTGCCATAGACCAATGCAGCTTTATTTATCATTCAATCAGAGTAACACATGTTCACAGCATACAGAAAGACAACCCACAGCACCTTTAGGATTACTTCCTGCAGGTAATGGAGTTTGGTTATAGAAGGAACAAGTAGGGCATTTTTTTTTACAATTTCCTTAGCTTATTGCCAAGTGATGAAAAAGTCCTTTTTCAAATCTTTGCTATTTACATGATGTTTCTTATGAAATTCTGAGGCTTCTAGCACAGAATAATAACTGATCAATCTCATTATTATCTTGTGCCAGAGGACCTGGCAGACCCATATGGGATCTGATGTGTGTTAATATATATAGGATGTTCCCTATTTCTTATGATTTATAAATAATGACATTTATTCTGTTATATTTATCAAGTATAAATTCAGCAGTTTTAATATATAAAACAACTCTCTCTGCATACTGAGAGTCAGTAACTATATTGAGAGGTTCTGTGAAGTCCATTAGTACTACAAGAATGGCATACAAAATGCCTTTTGTACAGAACTGTAGGGGCTTTGAACCACTTGACTTAAGTCTCCTGCATTTCTTGATTTATTTGCATCAGTATAGAATGTGGGGACTCCAGGGATTGGTTTTTGCTGTACAATGTGAGGAAGGACCCATTCAGTTCTTTTTATGAATTCTGTTCTCTTGCTTTGGGAATAACAGTTGTTAATCTCTCCCAAAAATTTACTGCAGGCTCTCTGCCAGTATTCATTATTTTTCCACAAAGAGGAAATTTTCTCATTAGTTAAAGGTATCACAATTTCTGCTGGGTCCATTCCTGTCAACTGACAAAGTCTAATTTTCCTTTTAGAATCAAATCAGAGATCTTTTATACATAATTCTTTAATTTCTTACTTGGTTTATGTGGTAGAAATATCCATTCCAATATAATATCTTCCCTCTGCATCAAAATTCCTATGGGGGGGGGTGTCTGGAGGGAAGTATGAGCAGAATGAAGTTAAGTTCTGGATTCACCCGATCTATATATGCCTCTCATATTTTCTTTTCTACTACAGCCAATTCCTTCTCAGCTTCAGATGATAATTCTTTTGGACTATTTAAGTCCTTGTTCCCTTTTAGGGTATTGGTCAAATTTACTAGTCCATCTTTAGGTATTCTAATGATGGCCTGTAAGTTGGAAATGCTTCCTAAGTATTTTTGAAAATTATTAAGAGTTCACAATCAATCTCTCCTGAGTTGTACCTTTTGGGGTCTAACTTTTTGTAGATCTATTTTATATCCTAAGTAATTAGTAGAATTTCCTCTTTGTACTTTTTCAGAAACAATTTGTAATCCCCAGTGAGGCAAAACTTTCTTTACTTCTTCAAACATGTTTTCTAAGGTATCTAACTTTTGATCAGCTAATAAGATATTATCCATATATTGATAGATTATAGATTGTGGAAATTTTGCACGAATTATTTCCAATGGTTTTTGCACAAAATATTGGCACAGAATATTAGGGCTATTTAACATTCCCTGTGGGAAAACCTTCCATTGATATCTCCTGACTAGCTGGGAATTTTTATAAGTAGATACTGTGAAGGCAAATTTTTCTCTGTCCTTTTCTTGTAGAGGTATGGTAAAGAAACAGTCTTTTATGTCAATAACTATAATAGGCCATTCTTTAGGTAACAGAGAGGGTAACAACATCCCATTCTGTAGGAAGCCCATAGGCTGAATTACTTCATTTATGGCTGTAAGATCTGTCAGCATTCTCCATTTACCAAATTTCTTTTTAATAACAAATACAGAAGAATTCCAAGGGCTGGTAGATCCTTCAATGTGTTGAGCATTTAACTGCTCCTGAACCAGGTGTTCTAAAGCTTGTAGTTTCTCTTGTGTCATAGGCCATTGTCCAACCTAGACAGGTCTATCAGTTAGCCATGTTAAAGGTAGGGCCATTGGTACTTCTGAGAGTTCAATGGCAGTTATGCTCTATTTATGTACAGCCTGAATGTTTGATGGCTGGTTTTTTTTTTATAGTATCTTAAAATATTATTCTCAGAAACATGAACTGGTCTGTATTCCACTCCTGAGATTAGAGGAATTTTAAGCTGGGTATTCCATTGCTGTAATAGATCTCAGCCCTAAAGATTCCCTGCTACATTTGCCACCTATGGCTTCAGCCTTCCTCTTTGTCCTTCTGGCCCTGTGCATTCAACCTATCTCAAACTTTGTTTTACCTGAGATAGGGTTCCAATCCCTAGGAATTGGATATCTATCTCTTGAAAAGGCCAATTCAGGTGTCATGATTTGGATGTATTTATAATCACATCCACACCTGTGTCCACTAACCTTTAAGGACAAATGTTATTAATTAGCATTTAAGCTTTGGCCTTTGTTCATTTATGGATGTCTGCCAATATATCTGTTTTATGGTGTTTTTGGAATTTTTGACTCATCTATCAAAGTTGCACTATCATAACATTTTCTTTATGTTAGGCACTGGGTTATTTAATTGTCCTGGAATTTCCTTTATAGTGATTGGAAATATTTGACCATGTTCGATTTGGGGGCCTGTGAGAAGGCCTCCCAAGGCATTTCCCACTTGTAAAGGCTTGCCTTGCATGTCTCTTATTGATCTACATTCATTGGTCCAGTGTCTGCCTTTGCCACATCTTCTGCATAATCCAGAAAATTGGGACCTCCTGTTTGGGTTATTTCTAGAAGAAGCACTGCTTCTAGGAGCACCCTGTGTACAAATTCTTCTTATATGACCTGATGTACCACAGTTAAAACATGTTACCTTGATACTTCCTTCCACCTTTGGAAATTGCCCCTCCTATCCAAGCCTCATTACCATAGTTAAGAGACTCAACACCATTTGTATGTTGAATCCATTCTTCCAAAGGTGCTCACCTGACCTTTAAAGGTATATGTATTCTTTTGCATTCTGTATTAATATTACCAAAAGTCAAGGATTGAGTTAATGCTTGTCTTAATTGTGGGTCTGATATTGCCTTGTTTACAGCTGTGGTCAGCCTTTGTAAAAATTTAGTAAACAGTTCTTTTGATCCTTAGAAAACCTTCAAATATAGCTCAATTTGTTTCCCTGGTTCTGGAATTCTTTCCCAAGCATTTAAAGCTACCATACAACATAGGGATAATGTATGCTCACCCATGGTAGTTTGTACATTTAAATCAGCAAAATGGCCCTCCCCAATAATTTAATCTTGGGAGTTCTCAAAACCTCTGATTTTATCATGCTATTCAAGGACCTTAGCCTCTTCTCTAAACCAGCTTATTCATTGTAACTGCTGGCTATATTCTAACACAGCTGAGATTAACTGATTCCAGTCATATGGTATAACTCTATTTCTAGAAGACCATGTATTTAACAACTGTTTTACATATGTTGAATGTATTCCGTAGGTGAATATCATGTCCTTAATATTTTTTTTTAAATCTCTCATATGAACAAGTTGTGAGATATATTCTATATATTCTTCAGGATGGCTTCTCACAGATAGTGACAGGATAAGCCATTTTATAAGAGCTACCTGGCGATGCTATTACTTGTATTGCTCTGCCCTTCTGCTTATTAGTTCCTTTATTATCCTTACTGAGAGACTCCTCCAGAGCTTGAAATCAATTAACTACCACTTTCTGTAGTGTTTGAACCTCCTCTGTGGTAAAGGATTCTAGAGATTTCATGGAATCATACAATTTTTTATGTTCATCAGAAACATATAATTCCACAGACTTTATTCTATCAATTAGTGATGATCTTTCCTCGTCATAAATTATCTGAATGGCATTGATTGCTCTGAAGAGTTATTGTTTTATCCGTTAAGTATTCATATTTATGGTCAATAAAATTAAATCTAGATGTCCAGTTATTATTAATGGACTGAAGTTCTTGTGGTAAATTAGCAGATTCCAAAGAAAGAATCCTTCTATTTAAGTCCTGTATCAGTCCCATTAATGTCTCATTTTTGTGGTTATTATTAAACCAATTTTTCAATGATATGAACTGAATCACTATGCTTGTTGCTAGCATAGTGAACATTATATATGTCCCAGGAAGGTCCTATATGTCCTGTAATATTTCATTCATAGTACAAACAAAAGGTTTTTAAATCCCTGAGTGGTGAAATTGTTTGCCATTTTTTGAGAAATATTCAAAATTTGTAAAGAAAGCCAGGCAGTGGTGGCGCACACCTTTGATCCCAGCACCTGGGAGGCAAAAGCAGGCAGATCTTTGTGAGTTTGAGGCCAGCCTGGCTACAGAGTGAGTTTCAGGAAAGGCACAAAGCTACACAGAGAAACCCCGACTTGACAAAAAAAAAAAGTAAAGAAAACTTTTATTAATTTGTTTCTTTATTAATCAGTTTAAAGTGTAAAATTATCAAGTAATTTATCTCAGATAATATCCTTGAAAGATTGTTCTACTTGTCCAGATATTCCAGGTATAATTATTAACCAGGGTAGGCGAGTGGCTGATTCATTCGATGATTTTTTGATGTAGTACTGATGCTTAGCCAGTAGGTGGCGCAGGTCTAGCATCAAAACAGGTCTGATGTGAGCTGACTCAGATCTCTGAATGGCTCCTATGAATTAAGCACTTAAGTAGGCAACCCCCACCTGGTACCCGTGACTACTAGACAGAGCTGCCTGGATCACAACAGATGAGGCAATACACCAAATGAACAATCAGAAACACTGCCTGGAACCCCTGCAGGCACTCTGCAGGGCTGGCTGTGTGCATGCACTCTGTGGCGGCTGTGCACAGAATGGCAGCAGAGGCACACAAAATGGCAGGGGCAGCGGGATTTTCAAAAGATGGAGTTGGCAGCAGCCACATGGATCAGTTTTAAAAGTAAAGGAATAGTCTGCTGGTAGTCTCTAACCAGGCGGGGGTCTGACCCGATCTGGCCTCTACAAGCACAGAACTGGAAAGGCACCTAGTGCAGGTACCTTTCTCTGGTGCTCTATCCACCATAGAAGGCATGTGCTTCTGGCAGTGGTTACAAGAACTGCTGCCTTGTGAGTTGCCTGGCCAGAGAGTGATTGATTCACGTGCCACATGAGCTGCCTGGTCTACAGGCTCCCTGAAGGGCTGCTGTATGCAGCTGTTCACTTAAGCAGGGTTCAGGCCATGTCTGGGGGTTTGGGGTTGCAGGACTCCCAGCAGCTGCCCATGTGCGTTAGAGTTTGGTCATGCAAGTAGCCCCAGTGGGGACATGTGGGGCTCACTCAGAGCCACGTGGTTGGGACCAAGTGGCTCAGGGGTGCAGGCGAGGTGATAGGATTGAAGGCGTGTGCCACCACTGCCTGGACTCTATGTCTAATCTAGTGGCTAGCTCTGTCCTCTGATCCCCAGGCAAGTTTACTAGGGTACACAACATATCACTACATTTCCCCCCTTTTTTCTTTTCTTTTCTTTCTTTTTGTTTTTGTTTTTGTTTTTTTTTTTGTTTTTGTTTTTGTTTTTTGAGGCAGGGTGTCTCTGTGTAGCTTTTGAAGCCCGTCCTGGCTCTTGCTCTGTAGACCAGGCTGCCCTTGAACTCACAGAGATCCTCCTGGCTCTGCCTCCCAAGTGCTAGGATTAAAGGCGTGTGCCACCATCGCCTGGCACATTTTCCCTTTTTTTGTCTAAAATAAGAAAAGAAGCTTATAACTAAAATAAGAAAAACTATATACAGTAAGTACAATAACTATATACAATATATACAGTCAAGAAGTACATTAATAATGTCCAGTCCATTTACATTTGACAGATTCAGAGAAAATACTCCATTATTTATCCTATTTTAGTGAGTCTAAAAAACCTGCTGCCACTGCTGCAGAGGCTGCAGGCAGAAGCTACAGGGAGTGTGGGATCTTTTTGTCACATGGGCATCACTTATTACAACCAATCCATGTGAGCCTATTAAATGGGTAACAGAATTTATTAAGATATAGATTGAGGAAATACATTTATGAATACAGAATAAAGTAGACAAGTGAAGTCATCCTCTGATCTGACTGAAAGCGAATCCACCTTGCAAGCAGGAACAGAGAGAGGGGAATGTGACCCTTCTCCCTTCCCTTATAAGAGGTCGTGTACAATGGCAGGAAGCACTGCTTCCTTCAGGCCCTATAGCCCAAGGTCATTGGCAGAGCAAACACCACTATAGGAAACCATCTTTATCAGCACCTGAACTACTTCACTCTACTCATGTCTTTTATTCTGAATTTTTCCACTCTCATTTATTTGCTAGGTTTTCTTTGTACCCTTATTTTAAATCTAACTTTATTACTATTTTTAACTCTGATTCTCACTTAACATTTACGTAAAATTTGTTTCACTAGATATGACAAATATTTTGGTGAGGGAAATCCAAGATTTTTGTATTTACTGTGGTTACTGATTTTCTAGCTATTTCTTCTGTGTATTTTAGATGTACTGCTTAGCATAATTTGTTCTTTTCAACTCTCCTTACTCTTGAGTTCTAGTCATCTCTCTCCTTGTTCCATTTTGTCTGGTTAGTTTGGAAGTTCTAATCAAAGGACTTCAGTTTTCCCTGGGCTCACCTTTGTTCCCACAGTTGTGGTCATATCAGCATTTCTCCACTATATATAAAAGTGAGCAGTTTCACCAGTGCCTCTGCCTCTTACAGTCTTTCTGCCCCTCTTCTGCAATGGTCCCTGAGCCTCAATACAAAGACATGTGATATAAATATCCTATTTAGTGTTGAATGTTCTCTGTACCTTCCTTGACCAGTTGTGGGTGTATTAATCCTCATGTGCTACAAAAAGAAGCTCCTCTGGTGAGAGTTAGGGATGTACCAATCCATGAGTATACCAATAATTCACTAGGAATCAGTTTAATACTAGGTCCATTTAGCAGAATGATAATAGTAGGTTCTTCCCTAGAGCCTATGACCTGTTTGGCCACACGTTATAGGCCCACTAACAGAGGGTTTCATCTTGTAGAGTGGGCCTTTAATCCAATCAAAAAGTGGTTGGTTATTCCTGTAACATTCGTACCACAATTGCACTGGTGGGCATGTCTCGTAAGGCCAGTCATTGCTGACGCACAGTGTTTGCACCTGGGAAAGACTGATGATGACTTTTTCCTCTGGTTACATGCATAGCATCTTCCAGCACTATAAAACCTAGTTGGTAGAGATGAAGCTTCCAGGTTGGTATCAGGTTGATTTTCCCATGTTCTATGACTGAAGTATGTTGTATCTTTAGAAGTAGAGTCTTACCATTGAGTCTGGAAAGTAACCAAGAGCATTGGCAATAACCTAGCCTAGTAATATTTGTGGATCTATGAGAATTCAAAAGAGGTAAACCATTCCTGACATTGGACTTTTACTTGTTAGCCTCTGGTAGGGGTATGGCCCATTATAGAGAAACTCCATTTAGACTACTTTTATATGTGTATAAGTATACAATTTAGGAAATTTCTACAGTAGTATATTTCTATATGACTTTTTCAAAACGTGTATCATTAGTTGGCCTCCCCATATTCCTTCCATCATTCCTTTTTACTCCTTTTTAACACTGTATTCTATCTCCCTTCTCTTGAAATACACCCATGGACCCTGACTAATTTCCTGACTTATTTGTGTGTTCCAAATAAAACATATTATCTGAAAATTCAAAGCTCACGCTCACAAATGAGAGAAAATGTTCAGTGTTTTTCTTTTGAGATCTTGGTTACTTTTCTCAAAAATGTTTGTTTTTAGCTCCATCCATTTGCCTGCAAATTTCATAATTTCATTTTTCTTAACTACTAATAGCTCATTGTGTAAATACATTACATTTTTATGATCCATTCATTAGCTGATAGAAGTTTAGGCTGTTTCCCCTCCCCAACCATAACATTTAATCATCTGCTTTTTGTTGTTGGTTTTTATCTTAGCATCAAAGAATCACATTTTAAAAATATTGTGTACTTTCTCCCTTCTTTAAGTAAAAGAACTTACTGGATCAGGCTACTAAGAAGTCTACAGGTTAATTACTGACTAGAAGTCAGTTTTCAGGTTGAAGGAGAAAGGATATTTATAAAACACCTAATGATAACTTCCTTTGTATACTAGCTCTAAAATGGGAGTTAGATATCCACTGGACAATTATACGGATATTTGTTATTATGATTGTACTTTAATGACCAGTATTAAAATTAATTAATAGCATTGGAGATTAAGCAGCCTGTCACATCCCATTCTTGACAACATCTATTTAAATAGGAAAAAAAAGATGCTAATAAGCCTGAGTAACTTCAATTGTGACACTCTAGGGAGAAAAAGAGATGATGTCAACAAGGACAGACATCCAGATAGACTAGCATATGACAGAGACATCCAGATAGACTAGCATATGACAGAGACATCCAGATAGACTAGCATATGATGCTGACATCCAGATAGACTAGCATATGATGCTGACCAGTATCCAGAGGAGGAGTTACATCATCAGTCAGCCACATCTAAAGCACCATGTCAAATCAAATCCAGTACAGCTATGTGCTTGACAGGCAATAAATGGAGACCTAGGTTCATGCTCCATTAGGCTTAATTCATACTAGAGCTCACCACTTAATAGAGTACATAGTGTTCAGTCAGGTAAGAACCAGAAACAACAGAAGCTAGCATTTCAGCTAGTACACTAAAAATACGTATTTCAGTAAGTTCAGGGCTGTCAGCCAGAAATAAAAAAACAAACCCACTCCCAACCAGCTTTGAAAATTCTCTGGTGAAGTTTGACATACAAACTGGGTCCTTCTAGGAACCACCAGAGCGCAATGACCACACACCAGATGAAAATAATCTGTTACAGCAAATTGTGTCCTGAAAAGGCCACATCCACTGAGAACCTCAAGGGGCCTCTGGTGTTTTTAGTTCACTGTCTTTGACAGACACCCTCATGGGACCTCACATAAGGTGTTCAGATGTTCTCTGTGTGTGTCTGTCTGTCTCTCTGTCTGTCCATCCCTCTGTCTCTCACTTCCTCTCCAGCACTGGAGAAATTCTATGTGGAACTGTCTTTTATGCTTTCTCTAGTCATGTTTTAGACTTTTCTATATGTAGCTCTCTTCTGGCATATAAAGGCCTTGTTGAGCTCTCTATTGATCACACTGAAATGACTGAAAATTCTTCCTATGGGATAGAATTTACCAATAAGATTCTCTACCCAATGCAGAAAGGGATGCATCCAAGATGAGGTAAGGTTTGGGGGATAGGAGCTGGAGATTTAGCCATAATGCTGTACACCAAGTCAAACATGGCCATGGCTGAGAGGCAAGAATAGTATAAAACCATGTAACAGTGTTTAATTACAAAAAATAAGAGGGAAATGTAGTTGGTTGTTTTGTTTTGTTTTACTCTTTGAGGGCCTACCACCCAGCTCCCAAATAAATATATGGAGGCTTATTCTTACTTATGAATGTCCAGCCTTAGCTTGGCTTGTTTCTAGCCAGCTTTTTCTTAACTTAAATTACCCCATCTATCTTTTGCTTCTCGGATTTTACCTTTCTCCATTCTATGTACCTTTGTTTTCTTCTTACTCCATAGCTGACTGGGTGGCTGGGTTGCTGGGTGACAGGTGTCTGGCATCCTCCTCCTTCTCCTTTTCTTGATCTTCCCTCTCCTCTTATTTATTCTCTCTACCTGGTAGCCACACCTATTTCTCTTTCCTGCCTAGCTATTGGCCATTCAGCTGTTTATCAGACCAGTCAGGTGTTTTTAGACAGGCAAAGCAACACAACTTTACAGAGTTAAATGAATGCAACACAACTTTGCATCATTGAGCAAACATTCCACAGCATTAATGAATGTAACACATCTTTAACTAATATGCCACAACAGGGAAATTCTAAGGCAAATCAGAGAGGCCAAAGACTTAAAATATATCAGAAACAAAGAAAGGGCAAGAAGGTAGACATTTTTGTGTCTAGAATTCTTTTCCCTTGTTCTCAAGGATAAGCTTGGCTGGTTGGTAGAAACTAAATGCTTGTCACTATATAGAAGGCCCAAGGGCAAGGTCCTTTGTAGATGTAAACCAACCTTCTTCATTTGTTTCATTGATTTTTCTTGATTTTCTTTCAGTATTTTATTGTTCTCTTCCAGGACTTTTTTGATTTCTTCTAATTTGTTTGCCCTTTCTTCTAGTTGTTTACAGTGTTCTTCACTTTTTTTGTCTTTTCCTCTACACGAGCCTCTAGCTTCTTCATGATGACATTTATAAGGCTATTTTCTTCTGCTTCTTCCAATTTCTGATGTTCAGGTCTAGGTGTTGGAGGAGGGCTAGGGCCTGGTGATGGTGTATTGCTATTCATTTTGTTGTATGTGTTTCTGCCTTGGCGTCTGCCCATCTCCTTGTGGTTCATTCTTGGCCTTATCCGCACACTTGGTTCAGACAGAGCTGACAGATTCAAGAAGTCTCTCTCTCTTGTCCAGATGGGAGCTCTCTGTGCTATGCTGTGCTGTGCTTCAGAAGGGAAGTCCGGGGCAAGATGGGAGCTGGGGGCCAGCCTCTAAGTCTCAGGAAGAGGCTTGGGGCTCAGGCGGATGGGGATGGGGGCAGGGCGTGGAGACTGCCGTAACCAACCTTCTTATTAAATAAGAAACACAGAACCAATGCAAAGAAGAAAGCCAAGAGGTCAGAGCTAAGAGCTAAAACCTTACCCTTCCTCCTGCGGTGGTCCTACCACTCTGAACCAGAGCTACCTTCTGTGTTAAAGTCCTTATATAGAATTTCTGTTCTACCTTCTCATTGATTGTAAACCCAACCACATGACCACCTCATCACGGCCTGTCTGTATAGACCTCCAGGTTTTCTATGATTGGTATTGAGATTAAAGGCATGTGTATCCAATACTGCCTGTATCCCTGAACACACAGAGACTTACTTAGCTCCGCCTACCAAGTGCTGGGATTATAAGTGTATGCCACCACTGCCCTGCTTTCCTATGGCTTGCTAATAGCTCTGACCCCTGGGCAACTTTATTTATTAACATACAAATAACATTTTAATACGAATAAAATATCACCATAGTCCTTGCCAGCTTCTGCAATCCATGCATCACTTGAGATTTCTAGGCAGCATTCTGTGACCTGGCACTAGAAAAATATATACAATTTCCTCATCCAAATTCAAGAATGGAAAAATCATTTTTTCCTGTTATCTGGAGGAATCTATCCAGGAAAAATACCCTGACTAGAGACAGCCACTCCTGATCAATCCTGGTATTTGCTACACATCCAGTAGAAGAGATAAACACTGATGTTGATGTAGAGAGATTGAATTCAAATGTTATTGTGTAATGTACATACCTAGATCTCCTCAGTTTGAGTCTACTAGTAAGATCTCATTTCTTTTGCTATAATTATTAGCATTTAAAAGCTATTTGTTTTGTCTCCCCTTAATATGGTCAGCTATACTATATATTTTTGTTGATGCTGGTTATCTTCCTATTCCTAATAGTTGTATTCACACCTATATTTTAGTATTTACATGCTCTAATTAAACAACTTTTGCCCCCCACACACATATTCACATATTGTTTTTCCCTTCTGTAACTCTTAGTCCCCAAGCCTCATTCCCTTTCCAATTCTTGGGTCTGATTGAAAGAATAATGGTCTGGGACTAATCAACTAGCCTTATGATGGAGAGTTTATAATATCTGAGTGGGCCTTTACAGTGGTAAAGGTAAAAGAGGTGAGAGAGAGAGAGAAATGCTACATGAGACAGACTAAGCACACTCCTTTTTCATTTGACTGCAATAACAAAGTACCTTGTACTGGACACCTTCAACCACTGATACATTTCTCATGAGTCTAGAGGGTGTGAAGTGCAAGATAAAAATGCCCATAGTTCCAGTGTCCAGTGAGGGTACCTGTTTGGAAGATGGCTGTCTTCTCATTATTGACTTGTGTGGTTTCTTTTAATAAAGGGACTAACTCCATTCATGAGAACTCTACCCTCATAATTTAATTATGTTCCAAATACTTCACCACCAGATACCATTGCATGGGGGATTAGGGTTCTGTGTTTGGTTTCTGAGGATATACGAGCATTCAACCCACCATAGCTACCAATGCTGGTTTTAAAGATGAAAATGAATGCTCTTGTGATGCAAGGGATGTTTGAGAGTGAATTATTTAGAAGTTGAAAAGTGAAAGGAATAGATTGTTCCCTAGGACCTCTGGAAAGGAATATAATCCTATCAAAATGTTATTTTTGTCTCTGAGATGCATGTTGAAATTCTGACCTATAAAGCAATAGGCTAATAAGTGTATATTGTTTTAAAGCACAAATGTCCTGTGTGTATAAATTAATAGATATTTTACAAATTAATTAATAAATTTCATTACAGCATTTTTCTGCATATTTTCTGTGATCTTCCTTCCTTGATTCCTCTGAGCCTTCTGTTCCCTTTAGCCCCTAGTAGTTGACTATTCCTGTTTCATATCCTGTCTATCCTTCCTCAAAACCTGTTTACCTTTATGTTGACCCATTTAGTTTCATGTCCTATTTTTCATGTCCCATATTTCCACCACATGCACACATATTAAAAACTGGTATCTGCATATGAGAGAGAACATGCAGTATTTGTCTTTGTAAGTCTGAGTCACTTCATTTAGTAATTCCCAGATCGAATTATTTTCCTGTGAACCTTAAGCTTTATTTTCTTTATTGTTGAATAAAATGTTATTGTGTATATTAGCCTTATTTTCCTTATCCTTTCATATGTTGATGGGTATCTAAGCTAATTCCATGTTCTTGGTATTGTGACTAGAGCATTAATAAGCACAGATATGCAATGCAAATATCTTAGTGGTAAAAATCTTTCGGGTACATTCCCCACAATGGTATAGCTGAATCAGATGTAGTTCTACTTTTTATGTTTTAGAAGCCTCCACATGATTTCCATAGTGGCTGCATCAATTAAAGTCCAATCAATTCTTCTTTCCCCATATCCTTATCAGCATTTTTTTGGCTTTGTTTCCTTGATGATACCCATTCTGACTAGATGGAGATGAAATCTCAAAGTGGTTTAATCTTATGCTTCCCTGATAACTAAGGATGTTGAATACTTTTAAAAATATTTATTGGTCATTTATGTTTCTTATTAATTCTTGTCTGTTAAGTTCATTAGTCTATTCCTTAGGTGGAAGTTTTGTTCTCTGGTGTTTAATTTTTACAGTTCTTTATGTAGTTTACATAGTAATCCCTTTTCTGAAGAAGTATAGCTGGCAAAGATTTTCTCCTATTGTGTAAGTTAAGCCATTGTGTTTTCAGTGGTTTTTATCTCAGCAACAGAAAATCAATACATATCACAAGTTAGAAAATGTTTAACCTATGTATTATTGATGTTTTAGAATCAACAAAATCCACTGTATTTCTTTTGTATATAAAACTGAACTTCCAGGCCTGGAGAAATAGCTGCCAGTAAAATTCCTGTCATGAAAGCAACCTGACCTGAATTCATATCCCTAGCACCTAGAAAAAAAACTGGGCATGGCAGCAGATATCCTATAACTCCAGTGCTGGTGGATCCTTGAAGTTCAAATCAATTAACTTTAGGTTCAATGAGAGACCCTGTCTCAAAAACTGAAGGTGGAAGCAATCAGGAAAAATACTTGACATCAGCCTCTGGCTTCCCCATGCACATGCACACACCAATATGACAAGTACATAAACCACACACACCACACATACACACATAAATCAACTTCCCTTTGAAGAATACAAACAATGCCTTGGAGAGAGGAAGTGGGCAGCATTAGACAACAGTAAATACATGTTTTTCTATCACTGTGGCCAGGAAATGAGCAATCAAGACCAACTATGGCTGTTCTAGATGGTCTCAGTTTTCATTTAAAAAAGAAGAGGAGGCAGAAGAAGAAGAAACTTGAAGAGCTACTCATGATCATATGTTGATCCCCAGTAAGAATTAATACCTCTGAGTTTGCCAGTAATTCACATAAGGGCATTCCAGAATTTAAAATGCTTCAGAGCAACAAAGTCTATAATTCTATCAGCTTAGCCCAGTCTCTTGAGAGTGATGGGTGAATCACAGCAGATTTTCAAATGGCACGAAGGACCCTGGGGGCAATGTTTAAAGGACAAAAATAACAAGTACCAAGGGAAAAAGGATCACTCAAGGCAGGATACAAGTCTTAGCTCCCTGTTCATTTTCCAAAACCTCCTGTCTGCCCTGCCTGGAGCCATTCAGTACCCATGTTCAAAGCAAAATCACCTTCTGGACATTTCACAGGCCAGTTAAGAATGACTGGGTTAAATTCCATTTCAGTCAAAGAAAGGCATTGTTCTGACTCAGGCACTAGTCTTCAAATGTCGTGCTGGTGGAGGTTCTGTCTACAAACTTTTGACTACTGCTGCTAAAATATAAAGTTGAAAGATATGTGAAAAATTTTTGACAGAACATTTAGCATGCTGATTTTTCTTACTCTCTTCTGTGGTTTTTATCCAATATTTTTTACACCTATTGCCTTTCCAATTCTATTTCTTCCAGGGACAGCTTCTTATCCTAAAGAAACAGCATTTTCAACACAGAAGTTACTGGAAAATCTTACCATAGAGTGGTGTAGCCTGTATATCTTACTTATTTTTAGTTTCCCAATAAATAGTTGCAAAGGGGCAGTAGAAGTGTAGAGACCAAAAAAAAACAATAATGAGGCAACTCAATGTTTTTTTGTTTTAAATGTAATAATAATAATAATTTAATAATAACAATAAAAATATTGTTTTAAATAATAATAATAGTAATAATAATAAATCAGCCCCTTGGAGTCTTCATAACCTTTGTCTCTAAACACCTATGAGATGAGATTGAAGAATCCCATGGAACTGAAGACAAGAAAATTACAGGGAACAGTTAACTCAAGGTTTTGGTATCCAAAACCCATGGTGTTGTTCTACCCTTTTCCAGTGAAAAATCAAGATCTAGACTGGATTATATCTGTCCTGAATGACATAACTAGCTCTCTCTATAGGAACATTGACAGCTGCTGTACAGATTATGCAGTTCTTAAACTGTGTAAAGACCAGCACTTGAGAGAGAAGGGTATACATATATCTTGGTGTGGGGGAGGCTGGGTTGATGTGGGAGGGTAAGGATCTGTGAATGAGTATGGGGGTAGTTGTGAGGGTATGGATTGGGGAGGGGATGTGAGTGGGGATTGGGTGGGTGGGTGTGCATGGGAAGAGAAAGATTGAACTGTGTGAAGAAGCATCACATAGGTATCTGTTGAAGGAGATGACACACACACACACACACACACACACACACACACACACACACACCCTGCACAACAGGGACTTCCTCCTGGACTTCAGATTAGGCACCCCTAATCTGGTGGGGTGAAAACCCCAGCCAAACACCCATTTTCACAGAGAGCTCCTTTATTAAGTGGGGAGGAAATGTTAAAGTGGCTGCTTCCTGACTCAGGCAGAAAAACAGCAGCCAATGACCTCACAGGTGTCATTCTTAAGAAGAGAAAAGGAGGAGGTCTGTGTTAGAATGGTCATTTTGATTGGGCACGTTAATTAGGTGAGCCAAAGGGATTGATTGCTGGATTTTTAACACTTTGATAGCTGGATAGTTAACACTTTAACACTTTGGCAGTCAGCCTCAGGAGGAGGAAGTGGCCAACTAAGGGAATAGACCTTGGGCCTAGCTTCAGATATATAATCTGATGGTTTTTAGCAAGGCAGAGGGAATGGGAGAGAAGGGCAAGGCCTGCCAGAGCCACGCTCCCCACCCTCGAAAAGGCCAGAGTCCCTTCACCTGTTACAGTGTGTGCATGTATTAATATGGTGTCCCACTAAGTAAGGTCCTTTCTGATGAAGGGTGGCGAGAGAATGTCTTCTTTTGAGATTAGTTACATTTCCAGTAGTTTTAGTACACAATATTTATGTTTTCATGCATATTATTTAAACAATTTTTGGTCTTTCCAGTTTTGAAAACATTAAAATGTTACTTTTAAGTAGATATTGACTTGAAATAGTAAGAGTAAGCATTCATGTCTTGTGATCTTGGAAGCTTTCAGGTTTTTACCATTGAGTATAATGTGGACTGTAAGTTCTTGCAGATGACTTTTATTATGTTTGTGTCATATTATGTTTATTCCTAATTTATTGCGAATTTTTGTCATGAAAAGTTGTTGGTTAGGACAAGTGTTGGAGACTTGGTGCCATTAAGAAAGGTGGTCACCAACTGCAGCACACAGAAGAGCTAGCCCTGCACTTCACCCAGGCAGCACTATAGATCTGAACCTTTGCCCTGCACCTCACCTGAGCTGGCCTGAAGGTGTGAAAGTGGGAGAGCTGGCCCTGCACCTCACTGGATGCAGAGCTCAGGAGAGTGGGCCCTGCACCTCACCTGAGCAAAACAATAGAGCTGACCCTGGAGGTGTGGGTGCGGAGCAGGCAAGCCACCTGAAGGCATGAGAGCGGGAGAACTAGACTGGCTGGCTCCTGCTGCCTGCTGCAGTGGGTGAACTAGCTGGGGCAGTGCTGGAGAGCTTGCCCTGGTGACCATGAGGAAAAGCTGGCAGGCTGACTAACTCAACTGCAACCGGGGCCCAGAACCAAGGCTATGAGTTGGCCCACCCCAACATCCACTTCATCTATGAATTGTTGGAGCATGTGATGGGGCAGTACCTTCAGATTCAAAGCTACAGGATCTCCATAACACAAGGCAACAACAGTAAATCCAAGAGGAGTCCCAGTGAGGGCCTAAAATTGGCAGTGTAGCAGAAGCCAGAGGCCTCAAACCAGACCAATGACTCATTGAAGTGAACACCTTTCTTCTTCACAAGTAGGCTGCCTTGGGCATTTCATTAGAGTAGTGCAAAACTGGTTGATATAGGCAGAACTCAAAAACTCATGAGGTAAGTCAGGAAGGGGTTGGGGCAGATAAGCCCAGTTCTCTCCTTCATATATTACCTCTGTGGAAGATGAGGAATGGGGCTAAGGAATTGAGAATGTTTACAGGAAAATGCCTCTCTGTGGAAGCAGACTGAGTTGGGAAGAAGTATTCTCTTGTTTCTCTGATCTTTATTTAAGGATTAAATGAGGAAATTATATAAAGTGTACTCATATTTAAGAGGCATTCAATAAACAGTAGCTATTCTTACACTGTATTTTCTACTAATGATACCACATTCTGTTGTGGAATATTATTTTTGTGTTGCATTTCTTCCTACTGCTTTTGTTAACAATGCAAAGATGTGTTACATTTACTTGATTAAATAAAATTAACCTTCAAGTAGGAGGCTGAGTCAGCAAGTAGCTGACAGGAAGTGGTAAGGAGGAACCACCTGTAGCTAGGGTTCTCAAGTGGGGGCTGAGCAGAAGGATGCCCAGTTTTTTAGAAGACACAGGCAAAGAGAGAAGGCTAGCTACTTGCTATTCAGGCTCTTTGAGTGAGCAGAATTCTACCTCAGTCTTTGAATAGTGAGTTTTTTAGAGGGATAGAGATCTAGTTAAAGTTTCCCTTACTAGCTTTGAAAGAGTGGGTGCCTGAGGGAACAGAACCCTTGCCACTGAACCATTGCTGGTAACAGTGGAGGTGCAATCTCTGATCAGGACAGCAGTTGCTTAAGGGACAGTCACTGTAAATAATGAAAACAGTCAACAACAACATTCAGGATTTCACAGAATTTGGACCTGTGATACAATATAAATCAACTCATCTAGCAGTGTTGTGCTGATTAGAATGGCCTTTTAAATGTTTTTACATTCTAGATTCTAATTTTTATTATATGTGACTTTTTTCCAGGCTGGGTTGAGCCATGTACTTTGCTGGTGTTAGACAAGTGTTGTCTGACTCAGCCATACCCCTATCCCTATATGTAGCTAACCCTCAAGACCTAGATGGATTTAAACTGATATCAAACAATCAAGCACTTTTCCTTTTACTTGGCATCCTATTCTGTAAAAACTTTTTCTCCACTAACTGTAGAGCTTGTCTCTGCAGGTGTGGGTGGATGCCTGATTGTCTATATACAGGCAAGATTCTCACAGCACCATTAGTATTATATTATGGGACCCTTTATTCAAGAAAGTTGGGGCTAAGTGGCTGGCAGGGTATAGCAGCTTTTCTTATCACTAGATGCCACTTTCTAACTCTCGTCTTTAGACAACCTAGGATCTGTTTATATTTTCTCTTAACCAAAACCATTCTCAAAGTTATTATGTCTTTCATGTTATGACCCCGAGTTAAATTACCATAAAAATATGTTGTATAAAACCATAATCTTCCAGGATACAACTTGTTTCCTCAGGCACACTCAAAACCACAGTAGTTCATGTCCTGGGTCATCAAGTAACTCCAGAAGTAAACTGAGCTGTAAATATTAAACCTTTCTCCAGAGGTATAAATAGCCTAGCTCAAGATGGCTGGCCATGAGCTGATGGAGAAGTGGTGGGAGGGAGGCATCTATCTCTTTTTACCAGGTGTTCAGTGACAATCCCCGTGTGAACGTTTGCCCTCCATGGCCCAGAAGCCTCTGCCAGCATCTATTTTTCCAGCTACTGTATGCCCAAATAACTGATAGAGTTAAATGAATGCTGGTCCCTCTTTTTATCTTGTTCCCCTCAAGTGCCTCAGCAACATGAGGCAATTTATCTTGCTTGTGAGCAGTGCATGGATTTCTTTAAAGGAAGAATTTAGGTTTCTCTTTCTGTTCAGAAATGGGTAGTTCTTAGTTTACAGCCTTCAAAGCCCTGGAGGGACAGTGAGACCTGGAAAGAAGCAGGCCCAAGAAACTCCCCTTTCACTGCTTTTCCCATCTTCCTCCATCTCCCTTTGGAGACAGAGCCTACTGCAAAGGCTTGTGGGTTTTTCTAAGGATGTTTCCTCCACAGAGATCACATTCAGCTCTTTAACAAGGAAAGTGCCACTGTAATTAGTGGCTCTTGGGAACCATTTCTGAACTATTTCAGAAGAACTCATTGTGGGATCAGCAGCCTTGATCAGCGTGCCCTTGTAGAATGTGGACACTTTTAAATCACCTGGAACACACTGAAACCCTCAAAAGGACACCTTATGTCTTCTAGATCAGGAGGACCCATGGCACCATATAACAGATCTGTGGTTTCTTTCCACCTTTGCATGCTTACCTCCATTGTGTGAGCTTCCATTTCTCCTGGACATTCAAGAATGTTCTCTGCTATACACCCAGTAAAGCTGTTGCAAAAATGAAGGATTACCTAGTTGCAAGGAAGTTAGGCATTCTAATAAGAAAGTCTCTTTTTAATAATTTCCCAATTGGAAAATTTATTCTCTGCTATCCCTGGTGGTCAGGATACAATGTGTGAATTAGTCAGATGTTCTGGACCCTTGTTTACTTTAGAGATGGTACATTATCTTAGGGTTGACTGACTTACAAATAGTTAATATAAAGCCAAGAAGAGCACTGTTTTTTCTATTACCAACTAAGGCAGCTAGGGGCCTTGCAGGTACTTCCTACTCAGGACTGAGAACAGCTGTTAGGGTCTATTGACTATACACATCATGCAGACTAGGAAAGTATGGCTAATTAATGCAAGAAAACAGGATTTATCACAGCACCCAAGTATTGATCCAAAGAAGCCAACAGAGCCTCATCTGTTTTCATAACTTAAGTTAAATACACTAAAATTGGAGGGCCTTCCCTTTCACAACTAAAACAGCTATGGAGAAGGAGGAAGGTAAAAGAAACATGTTTTGATAATATATTTTTGGGGGAGCTTTTGTTATATGAGAGCTATCTTCAATTTTAAAGCAATTAAATGCATTTGTGGTATTTTTAATCCTAATTTACAACAATTTACATTTCAAAACAGATCAACTAGAAAATATCAAAAAGCTCATGTTAAGGAAAGGTTGACAAAAAACAAATGGAAAACCTGGGTACATATCAGGGTGCTACAGCTTGTATGAGACCAGGGTGTCCTAGCCAGGTAAACCTCAACAGTTTTCTAGAGAAGCTCAAACCCTAACCTTCCTGCTCAGCTTTTTATAATTTTTCTAAACCCCTCAACTCCTTTAGATTATTGAAAATAAAAATCTGCTGTGGATATCGCTCTGTACAAATAAAATGCTGATTGGCCAGTAGCCAGGCAGGAAGTATAGGCGAGACAAGCAGAGAAGAGAATTCTGGGAACAGGAAGGCTGAGTCAGAGAGACGCCAGCCGCCAGCCGCCGTGATGAGAAGCAACATGTTAAGATACCGGTAAGCGGCTGGGCGGTGGTGGTGCACGCCTTAATCCCAGCACTCAGGAGGAAGAGGCAGGCAGATCTTTGTGAGTTTGAGGCCAGCCTGGTCTACAGAGCGAGATCCAGGAAAGGCACAAAGCCACACAGAGAAACCCTGTCTCAAACCCCCCCACCAAAAAAAAGATACCAGTAAGCCACGAGCTACTTTGCAACTTATAGATTAATAGAAATGGATTAATTTAAGATATAAGAACAGTTAGCAAGAAGCCTGCCAACAGTCATACAGTTTGTAAGCAATATAAGTCTCTGTGTGTTTACTCGGTTGGGTCTGAGCGGCTGTGGGATTGGCAGGTGAAAGAAATTTGTCCTGACCGTGGGCCAGGCAGGAAAACTCTAGCTACAAAAATCATCTCAGAACTTTGCAACCACAGCTTTTCGGGAAAGTGTCCACTGCACAAAGAACAGTTACACACTGTTCTGTCCATCTGTTTGCATGTTCTTCACTGAGAACTTAACGTGGGGAGTGATGCACTTGGAAAAGAGAGGACCGGATTTCTATTCCAGTTCTCTGGTGGTTTGGGGATATTCTACCTCTACTTTTTTGTCAATTGCAAGTTGTAACTCAGAATTTGCAGAAATACAAATTTAAAAGATAGTTGAGTCTACCCTTGAGGCAGGAAGAGCTTTAAAAAAAAAGTCTTTTTGATGACACCATCCCCCAAACCTGCAGTCTAGCTGGCTGTCCATTTGTAGCTGTGGACTTCTCTGACACTTATCCTTTCCATTATGACCATTTGTGTTAACTCAATTCTGTAAAGACTACCTAATTTTGAAATTGTTGAAATGCACCTCAATATCCCCCAGTATGTATCCTTACTAGCACCATATTCTACTTGTCCTAAAGTGTCCGGGTGTCCAGCTGCAGCTCATCATGTTCAGGTGTTAGGAAACCTACTGGGGCTTGTGTATTCAAAAGAAAAAGGTGTTTCTGCATGGTCAGTTTTCTTTTTATTTTCATATATGAGTACTTTATTTACATCATTTCTACCCCTCTCTCTCCTCCAACTCCTCCATGCCCCAGTCACTCTTAAATTCAAGAACTTTTCTTATGTATTTACATTTACATACACACACACACACACACACACACACACATATATGTAAAATACGTCCCAAATTCATGTGGTGTTGCTTCTATGTATTTATGTATGTATGTATCTTAGGGTTTCTACTGCTGTTGGAGAGGAAAGGATTTATTTAACCTTACAATTCTCAGGTCACACTTCATCACTGAGGGAAGTCAGAGCAAGATTTCAAGACAGGAATCTAGAGGCAGGAACTGACTCAGAGGCCACACTCTTGTGTGGCTTTCTGGCTTCCTCCTCAGAGCTTGATCTACTTGCCTTCTATACTGGCTGGTTTGTCTGTCAACTTGACACAAGCTAGAGTCATCAGAGAGGAAGGAGCCTCAGTTGAGAAAATGTCTCCATGAGATCCAGCTGTAAGTCATTTTTTCAATTAGTGACCAATGGGGGAGGTCCCAGCCCACGGTGGGTGGTGCCATCCCTGGGCTGGTGGTCCTGGGTTCTACAAGAAGGTAGGCTGAGCAAGCCAGGGGAAGCAAGCCAATAAGCAGCATCCTTCCATGGCCTTTGCATCAGCTCCTGCCTCCAGGATCCTGCCCTGTGTGAGTTCCTGTCCTGGACTTCCTTCAGTAATAAACAGCAATGCTAAAGTATAAGCCAAATACACCCTTTCCTTCCCAACTTGATTTTCAGTCATGGTGTTTTGTTGCAGCAATAGAAACCATAACTGAGATTCTCTCTTCCCAAATGACTCTTTCTTGTGTCTGTTGACATAAAACTAGCCAGCGCAACTGGTATTGTCATTGTGCACATCTTGTTTAGGCAAGTTTATTGTTGAGATTTCATGGGTGCAACTTCCTTGTCATGTCTAAAAAACAGTGTCTCACAGAAATCCTGGTCTTCTGGCTCCTATAATCTTTCTTCCCCCTCTTCCATGATGCTCCCTAAGCCTTAAGTGTAGGGTTGTGTTTTAGATGTACTAACTGGGGCTAGGCATTCCACAATAACTTATTCCCTCCATTTTGGATTTCCTTCCAGTTGCGGATCTCTGTAGTAGTCTCTATCTGCTACACAAAGAAGATTCTTTGGTGAAGAGTAGGAACTACACTTATCTATGGGTATAAGTAAACATTGAAAATATAGTCAGAAATTATATTGGTTTTAGAAAATAGCAGTAATTGGGTGTCCTCTCAGGTATATGATGTGTCCAGCACCGGAAGGTTTACAGTACCAGGCACAAATCCACTCCCTTGATCTGGACTTCAGTCCAATTAGAGAGCTTTGGTTGCCCCCAAGATAAAAGTACCAGTATTGCCCCATTAGGGATATTCTATTTCATCAGGTCAGTTGTAGTGGTTCACAGACTTCACAGCTAGGGAGTACCATTGATGGTTTTCCTCCCTTGACAACTTGCATAGCACCTTCTGATTCTATGAGAATTCAATTATTCCAAATCCTGTATTCTAGGTGTGTAGTGTCTTCAGCAGTAGGATCTTATCTTCAAGTTCTGGGAGACAATTGAGGCAATGACAATAGCCTATATTTTGCAAGGAGTCCCTTGGATCCCTGTGACCAACAATGCAAAGAGAACTTTCCCATGCTGGGCACTAGGATTTTTGTTAAATAATTTGTGGCTGTTGCAGAGGGAATGTTATCATTCTGTGTGGTATAATTCCATTTAAACTCTCTCTCTCTCTCTCTCTCTCTCTCTCTCTCTCTCTCTCTCTCTCTCTCTCTTTGTGTGTGTGTGTGTGTGTGTGTGTGTGTGTGTGTGTTTATGTATACATATACTATATATGTATTTTAAGTGAGCTTATAAAAGAATGTTTCCCTATGGCTTTGTCAAGCATCCTTGTTTTTATTTATCTCTGCTTCTCTTCCATGCCTCTGTCAGTTTCCCTGCTCTGTTTTCCCCCTTCACAGTACCTGTATCCTACTATCCCCTACTCTAGTTTGTGCACACACACACACATGCACACACACACACACACACACACACATACGCACAAACACACACACACCAGTTCCTTTCTATGCTCCTTGTTTCTTCAGTTACTACAAGTAACTACAAGTTATATAATCAAATCTAAAGATTTGATTGGGAACTAGGATCCAGAAAAAAGAGAGACCATGAGGCATTTGTCTTTCTTGGTCTGGGTTACTTTACTCATTATAATATTTTCCGTTTCTATCCATTTACCTGAATTCATTTTTTTACAGCTGAATAGATTCCATTGTGTATATGTATCACATTTTCATCAGTTATACTATTTCTTGGCATGTACAGCGCCCCCTACTCAGCCATGTTCAGTGCTGGTCTAATGACAGTAGATGGGAAATGGGAAAAACTTAGATGTCCTTCAACTGATTAATATATATATAGAGAGAGAGAAAATATTTTTGAAATATTCAAAGTAATTTAGAAACTTTTCAAATATAATTTAGACACAAAGATCTTCTACACTGTCCAAAATAAAATTAATTCTGTTCATGGAAACCATGGTTTTTTTAGATTGTGGATAATCTGTACTAGATAATGCTGTAAAGAGCATGCTATGTACTAAGTGCTAAGAGAAAGCCAAGATGTGAAAATATTTTCAATTCACCAGCTCACTGTATTTAAATCCACCCCAAGTACTTGTAATTTATTGTACAGTCATAACAAAATTGGCTCTGAATGCCACCAAATTTGAATCTTTCTTTAACTAGATTTGTGCCATTGACTAATGGTAGTGGTATTGACTGCTACTAACTACATTTTAGAGTATAGGGCCCAGATACTATAATCCATTTATCATCCATTTTCCCCATTCACATATATTTTAGTGACTGTTTTGTTCAAGACATTGTTTTACATTCTATAAATATGACAAATGACCAAAGTTTCTTTTCTCGGGAAGTTAAGTCTTTTATTTGAGACAGCAGTTGTAAATAAATAAACTTAGCAACACACAAGAGGAACAAAGGTTCTAAGCTAAGTATAAACAACAGCTGTGAGGGCTCCTAGAAGGACAATGTTCTAAATGAAAAAGAATTTGGAACTAGGTATGACAGCATGTGCCTGTAATCACAGAACTTCATGGGCTGGGGTGGGAGGATCATGAGTCAAAGCCAGCCTGGACTACATAGCCAGATTGTCTCAAAAGAAAAGAAAAAAGGAATGGGGATATATGGTTCAGTCAGAAAAGTCCTTGATACACAAGCAATAAAGATCTGAGACTGATAAGTGGGGATGTAATGTATGAGAGAAGAATAAATTTAAAATATAAAAAAAGAATAAAGGTAGACAGCAACTGAGTAAAGACATGACATTGACCTCCAGCCTACACATGTAACCACGAGTGCACGAATGCACACACACACACACACACACACACACACACACACACACACACACACACGGGGAGGTATCCATATGCAGTGATATTTGAAATGTAGATAACAATTCTCTTCCTAGCTCTGTTAATTTCCATTAAAAGTCTGCATTGTCACACTGTGCTCCTGTGGTTTGCAGCCTTTTTTTTTTTTTTTTTTTTTTTTAGCAGAGCCACCTAAACAAGGATAACACCATTAGACATGCTAACATGGATAATGACAGCTCAGGAAACCTCAGCCCTACACAGAGAACTACAGGCATCTAAGGAATGCTGAGAATAAGAGAAAGGAAGAGCATAGCAATACCAATACCAATGGTCAGCCCTGAAATCATATATATGTGTGTAGCTTTATGCATACTAAGGAGGTTGTATTTATGTATTTAGGAATGTATAATGGAAATCTATATATATATCTATATATATAGATATATATAGAGAAAGAGAGCTATAGATAGAACACAGAGACAGAGAGAGAGAGAGAGAGAGAGAGAGAGAGAGAGAGAGAGAGAGAGAGAGAAACCAAGAATTTGAGTGAGAGCAAGAGTTCTTGGTAGAGTTTGGAGTCATGAAAGAAAAGAATATATGATGTAATTATAATTGAAAATATATATATGTTTCAAAAATGAAACAGAATAGAGACTAGAATAGAAAGTATCAATGGGTGCTACATATGATAAGAATTTCAAGAAACGTCTGGACACTGGAGATGGGGATCACAATGTTATTCTTCCCGGAGAGTCAAAGTCAATCAACACTCTGATATTCTCCATGTTATCCTAATCCCTTATCTGGCTGCTGTCACTGTTCTTCAAAGTCAGCATTGAATTGTTATCCTGCAGTGTGACGATTCCTTCTGAGCTGTTTGCAATGGAAGGCTTCCTGCAAACATGCACAAAAATTCAATTTCTTAGAATTTTTCTCATAGCTAAATCTACGTTAACTTATCTCAGAGTGCATGGGCTCATATAGTCCAGGCCCTGAATTTTTCTGCTGCAGAGTTCAGGGCCTGCTTTTCTGTTAAGAAGGAGGAAGTGGGCAGGAAATGGTACTGAGACTTGCTACTCTCAAAATCAAACATTTGAAATGTTTGACAAACAATAGAAATTTTTTTTAAACAAAATGCTTAATTCTTTCTCCTTTTGTCCTCCTCTCTCTAAGCTGCCTGTCTTGTGCTTGGCTGTATGATTTTCCCTGATGGCTGGGATTCAGATGAAGTAAAACGGATGTGTGGAGAAAAGACAGACAAGTACACTCTTGGGGCCTGCTCTGTCCGCTGGGCGTACATCCTGGCTATCATTGGAATATTGGATGCCCTGATCCTCTCATTTCTCGCATTCGTGCTTGGGAACCGACAAGACAGCTTGATGGCGGAGGAACTGAAGGCAGAAAACAAAGGTAAGATTACTTAAGGGACTCTTAGTGGATGCCTCAAGCACAAAACAGCAGCCCTTACTCTTGCCCACCAGGTTCTCTTTCCCTAAAGCTCTCATTTGCTTCATGTTAATGCCCTGGAGTCTAAGACTTCTCCATAGACTCAAGGTATTTGCAAGACTGAAGTACAGCATTGCATTTTCTCATCCTTCTGAGGCACTCTCTAAGTCCATTAAGTATTTTTCCAGTTTCCTCTTCCTTCTCTCTCTAATGCCTTAGGTATCAGGAGTTAATGACTAGGAGGCAACACTTGGGGAAGGGTGTCTGTTTGAATGTCTGGAATGTGCTTCCTCTCTGTGGATACAGCTATTTTTCCATAGTGAAATAAATATCTGAGAAATCTCTCACAACCATCACAACCACTGGATTTAAATTCAAACTCATTCTATCAGAGAGAGAGAGAGATTCCCACCCCCAAGTAGTTACAGAGATTACAGTAGTACCCCAATTGGCTGGACTTTTCAATGTGTTATCTGGGTAACCAACTGCTCAGATTTCTTCCCAAAAGGAAATTGTCTACTGACATGCTAGGAAATTGAGAGAAAGAATAGGACATTGACTGGTGTCCTAATATAACAGAGTATATTAGACTAGGTGACAACGAGTTAGTATGTCATTATTCAAGGTGAAATCTTGTAATTTTTCTTTCATATTGCTAAACCTATTCTTTGCAGTAGAACTTTAATGACAAGGATTTGTTATAGCCTTTGATTTGTTTAATGTGTTTAATCCCTATGAAGTTGGGGGTTCCTTTTGTTGGTGGTTGGTTGATTTTTGAGATAAGGTCTTGCTCTGTATCCCAGATTGACCTCACACCCCTGATCTCCCTCTCCTCATGCAGCCTCCTCAGTCCCCAGACTGAGCTGTGTGCCACCATGCCTGGCTCTGGTGTTATCTTTAATCTTTATGCTTTGTAGTTACATTATCGCCATCAGCTGAGTGGCTCCTTCTAGCTTTTTGTTCTTAATAAGAAGCTAAATCCATTCTTGAATTATAAAACTTAGATATTACTTCAGGTAGCTGCTGTGGGATGTTCTGTATGTTAAATGTGTTGCTCTGATTGGTTAATAAATAAAACACTGATTGGCCAGTAGTCAGGCAGGAAATATAGGCAGGACAAGGAGAGAGGAGAATTCTAGGAAGTGGAAGGCTGAGGCAGAGAGAGCTGCCAGCTACCACCATGAGAAGATGTTAAGATACTGGTAAGCCACGAGCCACGTGGCAACTTATAGATTAATAGAAATGGGTTGATTTAAGAAAAAGAACAGTTAGCAAGAAGCCTGCCATGATCATACAGTTTATAAGTAACATAAGTCTCTGTGTGTTTACTTGGTTGGGTCTGAGCAGCTGCAGGACTGGCGGGTGAGAGAGATTTGTCATGACCGTGGGCCAGGCAGGACCAGGAAATCTCTAGCTACAAGTAGCTGTTAACTTGAAGCATCCCTCACTGTTTTTAACAAGGCCTCTAATGTAAGCATATTATCCTGTACATGAACATCTCATGTAATGGTCACATAGCCAGCTTCACAGGTAGCCATCACTGCCCATGCTTGTCAAGTAGGAACATGAAAAGGTAAATGGAGTCACCAAGAGGGCAGCAGACACCCAGAAACTTTCACTCCCTGGTGTATAGACACAGAATGCATTATTTACTTAATCCTATCAAGAATGTTCTAAGCACAAAAATAACTTCCACAGGGAATGCTACTAAAACTTTCTAAAAACAGAACTACCAAGGCTGGAGAGATGGTTCAGTGGTTAAGAGCACTGGCTGTTCTTCCAGAGGACCAGGTTCAATTCCCATCACCCACATAGCAGCTCACAACTGTCTGTAAGTCCAGTTCCAAGGAATCTGACACTGTCTCACAGAGTTTATACAGGCAAAACACCAATGTGCACATTAAATAAAGAAATCTAAAAAAAAAAAAAGCCTTTCCCTCAGAGTTACCTCCTCTCTATATAAAAAAACACTCAATATGAAGGTAACAATTACGGTTTTATGTTACAGATTTAGTACTTTCTGTGCATTCATTAGTCATTTTTATAAACTTATTTTAAAAAAACTTTCAAATAAGTAAAAACATCACACACCAAAATTAACCAGATCCAAAGTCTATACAACTTAAAGAGCTCATATACAGTTAGAATTAGCACTCTAAATAGAAGCTGTGATGCTTCACATTAGGTTTTACACATTCAGTATTGAATATATTTTATGTATTTACCCACCATCAAAACAAAAAAAAATCCATGGTAAAATTAGAACTAGAAAAAAATAGCTTTATATTCTCTTTCATAACTTGCATCCATTACCTGCATTCAGTTCTTTCTCATCTCCTTGTATTTAGCTTGTCTTTTTCTCTTTTCTGTATGTTATACAGTACCCACACATACATTTGTTTTCATAGATACATACATATTAGTCATGCACTCATTGTGTGGAGTTCTTGTTTGTTTCTGTGGTCTGTTGGATATACTTGGTTTTCTGTCTTCTTTGCTTCAGATTTAATGGTAAGGATAGCTGAAATTTGCCAAATTACATTTCTGGAAGGAATGAGTTATGGCTAATTTGTTCTGCAAATACTTGAATTCCTCCAGCCTCTAGTAATGGCCCAGAATGGTATTTGTTCCTTTGATGTTCGAAGTTATACTGAAAACTTTTGAACATTGAACAGATCTTCTTTGACCACAATACAAGAGGATTCAGAGAAATTAAAGTCAGTAGTCGTTCATCTGGCACAGATCAGAGATATCCAAGGAAATACAGAAAGCAGCAGACCATACAATGAAACATTTCAGTTTCTCAATCCAAAGTCCTTAATGTGAGGCTCTGGGAAGATAATAAAAGCTTTGCACTGCAGACTTGTCAGAACCTTATGCACTGGATTCTCTATAAATCAAGTCAAGATTTCTAAGCTTCATGTAAAATTTAACAAGAAAACTTTGTTGTTTGGTATTATTTAATAATTTGTTCAAAGTTGAAACTTCTAAACTCAGATTATCTGAGACCAACTAATGATTCTATATGTGATATGCATGAGCCTAATTTACAATCCTGAATTGGCAACATTATAATTCCATGGATATACTAATATCACTGTTGACTAATAAAAGTATTTGCAGTATGTAGTTGTTACTGATAAAAATACCAAAATGTCCCGTTGGGGGAAGAAATCTTTGTTTTGATTTTGTGGTAATACATTGAACTGGTGATGAACCTAGTCCTGGCTCAGAATTTCAGAAGAATGTGTATACCTCAGGATGTTGTATAAGAATGTATATGTCCCAGGATGATTCCTGGTTCTAAGGAGCCAGGCAGTGCTATATGTAAAGCCATGGCTCAAAAGAGCAAAAAATTCATACATTTTTTATATCAGTATCACTACACATTGCAACATCTTCTATCATCTTTCAGTGTTATAGCCTACCAGCCGTATCAACATGTATCTTATAGGTAGCAGATGCATAACAAGGAACAAGATATGATCATGACATGTAATGGACCACTAAGGACACTAAGGACCATGTCTTCTTTAGGGCTGCTGTATTAACTCGACACATATCCCATGCTGTATGTGGAAGAGCCACCGTATAGATCCGGGTTTTCTGTGTATCATTATAGCAAGATAATGCTTAGATTCGTGAATCTTGCTTAGCAGCCACCCTAATGAGATAAAACAAAATCACTGCTACATCAGTTATAGAATCAGTCAAGGGAAGAAACTCGATTCTAATTGTTGACCCTACTCCACTCATGGGATCTTAAGATAAAAGGGAATATATGATGCTACTGAATCATAAATTAATCACCACAAAGAAAACAAGGAAGGGGCAGGTAACTAAAAGTCCCCACCTCAGCCAGCTACAGCCATGTCCCAAGATACGTTTCCAGTGTCCTTGCCCCAGGCCTTCTTCAGCACATCCTGAAGTATTTCTTGAGGCTCTCCTTTTCCAGAAGCACAAAGATCACTTGAAAGACACCTCAACTGGAACAGATTGTAAATTATGGAGTGGAAAAAAAATGAAAGCAGAGGCATTTTTTCATACCTTCAACTAAACTAAAGTTTAGTTGTGTACAATCTCTGTTTTACAGAAAATCACTGCTTGGAAGATCCAAGTATTCTCATAGAGGATCAGTTATGGAGCTCGGTGGAAGTGACAGAGTAATTTTTAATGGAAAAAAAAGTTCCACTGAAAAACAAAGGGAAATAAAAATTTTAAATCCAGTTAACCTTGTACCAGATTTGGCCCATTAGGGTAAAAAAACATCAGCCTCTCCTCCTGCTCTGACCACGGGACACAGGGGACATAAGGGGACACAGAGCTGCAGGCTGTGTGGTCCCCAGCACAGGGATGACAGTGCTAGACAGGTGTTTCTTCTTGTTTAGGAATGCAGCAGCATGATTTCTAAATGAGCCAACAGCAGTCGGCATTTAACCTTGATATGCTGTTTAATTGCATATTTTAACACACTGAACTGTGAAGTCAATTTAATTATGTAAAATTAAAGTTTCACCCAGATAAAAAGGATTTGAAATGAAAGCTTCAATTTCAATTTCTTTCATTAGCTGTGAAAGGATAAATAATTATGTTTTCCAGAGCTCCTACGCCACAAAAGTCTCGTTCCTTGTCAGACATCATTTATGAAGAGGTCTGTGTGTGTGTGTGTGTGTGTGTGTGTGTGTGTGTGTGTGTGTGTGTGTTTCTCAGATAATCGGGTCCTCTCATAAGCAGCCTTGAAGTCACTTTGTCTTTCAGCACTGCAAATAAGGAAACTTGATCTCGAGGCGACTCAAGTAACCATTTATTTATTAAGTGCTTTAAGCACCTTTAATGCTATAATAGGGGAAGGAGAATAAATTTTTCTTACTTACCTAATTGAGAAGTCCTTTGGAATTTTGATTTTAGATGTCATATTATGCTATGACCACACCGTGAGTTACAGTGTGGTATAGCGTAGTAAAAAGAAATTGTATGGACTTCCAGCTGCCCAGCAGTGGTACTATCCCTGACACTAGCAGAGACCAACACCTTGATGGTTCCACAATTAACCCTCCTAGTCCATAAAATGCAGGGCTTATACAAACAGCATCTGAGGTTCTTCCCAGGACTCAGAGATATGAGGGTGGTAAGGGCTCCTGTCCTCACAGCCGTGAACACAATTGATACTTTCTAGAGCTTGTTGGGAGGCAGGGGTGTCTAGAGAAAGGAAAATTCAGAGGTCAAGGGATGAGGTTCTGGAATACCTTGAGTCTTTTCTCTCTCCAGCATGTGCAATACCAGGGACCTACTACTCATCACTCAACCTGCTCATTCATAGTCCCAAGAGCAGAGTGAGTCAGAGTTAGCAGATTGTGGCACCATGTGGTAAGCATGTGTGTAGCACGAATCTTAAATGGTCTTATTAATAAAAACAAACCTGGAGCCAGGTATTGGGGTTAAAGCTGGAAGATCAGAGAAACAAAACAAGCCATAGCTTCCTCACCTTGCCAATTCCTCAGCTGATCCTGTTTCCTCAGACTGGAAGCCTCTGTGTCCTCATCCAGAATGAATCTCAGCTGAACTGTGCTGCTCAAAAGCCTAAAAGCTTAACCAGGCTAGTTCCTGGTCCTCATGCCTTAAATACCTTTCTGCTTTCTGCCATCACTTCCTGGGATTAAAGGTGTGAGTCACCATGCCTGGCTGTTTCCAATGTGGCTTTGAACTCACAGAGATCCAGATGGATCTCTGCCTGTGGAATGCTAGGATTATAGGCGTGTGTGCCACCATTTTCTGGCCTCTATATCTAGCGGCTGTTTCGTTCTCTGACACCAGGTAAGTTTATTAGGGTGCACAATATTACCACACATGTGGGCATCTTGATTGTGACTTGAATATAAGGACAGATACTTTGTTTCTGGTCTCAGTGCCTTTGGTTTAGTCCTTGAGCATCTCAGAGCCTCAGCCTCATCTCAGTAAAATGAGAGTACCCAGTCTACCTCTTAGGCTTACTGAAAGAGTTCAACCAAAGCATGAGGGTGGGAGTATTTATCAATAAGAGGGCTAGCATAGGCTTTTCATGTGAAATTTCATTTGACCTTCAAAATAACAGAATCACCATCATCCTAGTTCTTCTGAGCCCTGTGGTATACAGAAAGATAGTGTCTAAATTTTCAGAGATAGGAAGGAATGGGTTTAACTCATTTATCTCATAATTTCAAGTCTTATCTTTGGTCCATCATCATGTAATCCATTCTTAAAAGATGTATTTCCGTTGCTTTCAACTTGACCAGCGAGCCCTGCACAAGCAATGAAGTTTAGTCTTGTTTCTATTTGGTTGCTTTTAGAAAAAGGTTATATAATCAAATGTTTAATACACTTGAAAATAGTTTATAAAATCCATGCTGCTACTGAGCTATAAAATTTTGTTAAAACCTAGTGAAGTAAGATCAGGAACCTGGAGGATGGGGTGAGGGGGTGGAAGCATCTTCAACTGTTTTGAACTAAAACTTAAATGAAGCCACAGTGAATTGCCTGTTTCCTAATGGAAACAATAGTCCTTGTTGTCTTCACAAAATCTTAGAATGGACCTGAATGGAGACTGTATGCATCCTGGCACTTTTTCAGAGGAACTAAAACTTTGCTAGATACTGAAGCTGGGGGGTCCTTGGGACAGCTGTCTTGTACAGCACTACTTCTGATTGTTCTCCTCTTCTCACATTTGAACCATGCAGTTCACCCTCAGCATTTCACAGGCACAGTCTTGTCAAGCATCCCTCCCAGCCTCTTGCCTGCTGGATGTTTTTCACACCTTGAAGCTGTGACTTGATTGGAATCCTATGGATGGCCTTACCAAACTACTCTGCCTCTAGCTCTCCTGCTCAAACTCCTTTGCTGCTTTTCCCCATCTTCCACTCTCACTGGGGTATTCTTAGCTGCACTCACTTCCTGCTGATCTTGTTTGGTACCACAGATTTTAAACCACATTTGTATTCTCATGACTCCCAGGTTTAACTCCTACACACACCTCTCCAATGAAGTCTGATCTCACATACCCAACTCCCACACACATTTAAACCCAGCACGTGGGACTTGGCAGGCAGATCTCTGGGTCTGAGACCAGCCTGGTCTACAGAGTGAGTTTTAGGACAGCCAGGGCTACTCAGAGAAGCCATGTGTTGAAAAATCCAAAAAAAAAGCAAAAAATAAAAACAAAGAAAGAGTAAACACTTTTCAACACTTTACCCCTATACCTGTTGCTATCCTAGTCCAGACTATCATCCTCGACCCCTAGAATCCTTGTCCTCTTCAGACTAACCTCCAAGCATCCAGTATGGTGCAGGTCCAGGCAATGGCCACACTGTTCTAACCTCAGGGCATCCAGTGTGGTGTAGGAACAGGCAATGACTACACTGTTCTAACCTCAGGACATCCAGTATGGTGCACATACAGGTAATGACCACACTATTCTCAACTTGAGGATCTCTGGTGACTTGGTGATCTCACTCTCAAAAATCAAAGTCATTTTCTGTGTTCTACACGGCTATTGCAAACCTCTCTTCATCTTTGCCATCCAGTTCTCTTCTTAACCATTTCTCATTTCTTGCTCTTCAGATACTTGGGGCCACTCCCAGTGCCAGCCTCTGCTTTTGTTATTTCCTCTTACTTAAATATTCTCCTGCAAAACCATAAGGTTTGTTCCCTCCCCCTCTTCGGATTTACCCAAGTGTCACCTCACACTGCCTCTTCTTAATTATTTTATGTCTCCCCAGGGAAGACACAGGCAGAGTTTTCTCTTTTGTTTACTACTGCAAATACTCAATATTTGAATAATGGCATATGTCAACTCTCAATGGCTACATGTCAAATGAGTGAATTACTGAATGAATTCCATCCCTCCTCTCATAATATGGTTACACAGATCTTAAGCATAAAAAGGGTTTGCTTTGGTGGAGTTGATATGTGTTTCTTTATAATGTCTATCCATTGCTACTTCCTCTTCTACTTTAAACCACTGAGTTATTCAAAAATAGTTACTGTGTTGGTAATAGGTATGATAACACATTCACCAGGACACAGGGTGCCATGGTTTTTTAGCATCATGTTGTCAGTACTGTCTACTACCCACAAAAGGAACTAGGGATGAGCACCACCATTGGTGGGAAGAGGGGGCAGAGAGAACATCCAAAGGTGTGGTAGGACAGGGAGATGGAGAGGACAACAAAAATTGTGATTGTTATGGTTTAGAGGCAGTGAGGAATCACACCAAACAACGAATTCACATGGGAGGTTTATTGGCAAAAAGGGAAAGGGGCAGAGACTGGCCTCTGGGGAGAAGTGGCAGGAAAAGAGAGAGGGGAACAGGTCGAGCTCACTTTTAAAAGGGGCTTAGCATGTGTGCACAGATACTACGTAGTGATGTAGTGGCTGTAGGACCCTGGGCTGACCAGTGTACCTGCCTGAATGTTAGCAAGTGCATTCATTTACACAAGGGGTGCTCTTAGTGGCTGCAGGTGAGGACCCTGTGCAGGCCAGCATAGCTCCTGAATGCTAATATTCTTCCCTGTCATTTATTATAAAAAGGTGAGGAATTAAGGGTAGCAGGTAAGGCAGAATGAGGGCACTGAGTTCTCAAGACTGCTTCCTGCTGACCTAGGGGGAAGTCAGTCATCTTTGGGGGACCTGAGGAAGCTGGGGTGCTGGCCATGTCCTGGGGTACCTGGTTGTTTCACTGCTATCCAGGCTCTGTGGAACCATCCAGCACCATTTGGACCTGGCAAGATGCTAGCAGGGCAGAAGATAAAGTTAAGTTTATGGAAAAAAAAGATTTTTTTTTCCTTTATGTCTTGGTACTTGGTAGAGGGGAGTCCCAAAGCCAGGGGAAGGTGGGGATAGTACTTATCTGGAGTGCATCTGACTTGTTCAGGGTGAATCCAAGTCAACTCCCTGGAGCTTATAAGAAGTTTTAAGTTTACAAAAAGAGATAAGTTTTAGACACATTCAAAAGCAACCAAAGGGAATTTAAAATCCTGAGCTTGTGGCTATGATAATATAGTGGTATAGTATAATGGGTAGTACTCTGCCAGAGACAGATTAACACCTTATCAGAATTCCATCAGTTTATGTTAAGGTTATGAACAGTAACATAGTGAGAAAGAGGAATCTGGAACATGTTTCATTCTTTCATACATCTCAAATCACTTTTCCTTATCATCACTAAAGTTTTTCTATCTTCACATAAATAAGCAATGCACCTATTCCTTTCCCATGACCACAGTATCACCTTGATGCCCAGGAGACACAGGTGGTTGATTGCTGAGGGCAGTCAATAATAAAAAGTTATATTGAAATCTGTTCTGTGAGTCTCCTTTTTTGAGTCTGGGGGTGTGGATATCTGCTGGGTGTAGTTATTTCTTACCACCTGGGCATGTTTGGTAGTCTTTACACCTCTAGTTCTGTGGCTAATGGTTGATAGTCCTGTAACAATAGCTAATTCATTGTTTAATTGGAGATTTTGAATATGTAATTGGAGATACACAGAGAAGGACTTGATGAAGCAGGGTGTGATTAGTAGAGACAGGAAAATGCAGAGAGAAGTCAGGAAGAAAAGCATCCATTTCCATATGGAGTTCCCAATCCAGTAGAGTTGAATAGGCTGTGGGGTGAAGCCTCATTCTTCTGGAACTGTGGAAAAGGCAGTTGATCTCGTTATCCTCTGAAATTTAAGGGAGCAGGGTCCTGTTGGGGTTGATGTGTATGAAGGAGGTTTGTCTTGAGGTGGGAGAGTAAAGGGCTTGAGATGGGATAAGTGAATCTAATGAGAGAGGCCCTCGAGCTTAGCAGCTGTGAGGGTTACAAGAATTACCTTGAAGGGGCCCTGCCATCTAGGGGAAAAGGACGAGGGATGTTGGTCTGGAGGAGAGAGAAGGACGTGATCACCAATGCTGACTTGGGATGTACAGGGGTTAGTGCATGGTCAGGGTGGGAAGTGGTCAGTAAAGTTCCATAAGAGAGAGCAGAGCTGACAGAGTAAGTAGGTGATCAGGGAGAAGTGAGGGTTTGGATGGGAGAGAGGGGGTTAGAACTGGCCTCCTATATATGAGTTCAAATGGAGAGATTGAAAGGGGTCACTTGGGAGAGCCCAAACCCTGAAAAGAGCCAGAGGCAGGAGCTTTGTCCAGTCGAAGTGAAGTTGCTTTGACATTTTAACAAAAGTGTTTTTTAAGGAGTGGTTGTTCATTCTACCTTTCCTGAGAACTGGGGATGGTGTGGGATATGACAATGCCAAGGAATGCTGAGGGCACTAGATAAGGTTTGGGAAATCTGTGAGGTGAATTCAGGACCATTGTCTGACTGAAGGGAGGCAAGGGGAATAATCTCCTTGAGAAGGAGGTCAGAGATTGTCTGAGCCCTTTTGTTAGTGATTGGAAATGCCTCCACCCAGTCTGAGAATGTGTCCACTAGGACCAGGAGGCACTTAACTCATCTAACTGTGGGCATGTGGGTAAAGTCAAGTTACCAGTTAGTCACCAGGAGAGAGCCTCTGGCCTGGTGGGTAGGAAAAGGGAGGCTGCAGTATCTGGAGTTGGGTGGTCTGACATTTGACAGATTTTACAAGAGGCAGTAATAGTTCTTAAGAGATGCAAGTCCTCAGGAGTAAGCTGCAGATGGGCCTTGACAAATTGAAACAGAGCTTGGCTATCAGGATGAAGGAGCTGGTGTAGATAGGACAGAATTTGTTGAGTGTCAGAGTGACGGTGGGGATGCGGGTTGTAGTGCAAGAATTCCCTGTGGTGGGTGAGGTAAGTCTGGGCCTTGGAGGGCTACAGCTCTAGCTGCCTCATCAGCTTGGTTATTTCCCTTAGAGGCGATGGAGTTGTCAGTCTGATGAGACCAGCAGTGAATAATCCCTAGCTTTGGCTTTTATCATGGCCATAATTTGACCTGAGTTAGTTATGGACCATCCTTTTGTTCTAAGTAGCCCACACTCCTTCTAGATGACAGTGTGGGACAGGAGGATATGAAAAGCATGTTAGGACTCTGTGTAAACATTTAGGGATTGTCCTTGTGCCAATTGGAAGACACAGGTGAGAGCCTGTTGGTTAGTAGTATGGGCAGGGAGTGTCTGTGCCTCAACCACCCCAATATCTGACTATGGCATAGACTGCTTTTTTGGGTCTCCTCATGTAAAAAGAAGCTGTCATCTCTGTACAAAGTACAGATGGCCTGAGGTAATGTGCCCTCCTGTATATGTGCAGGATAGGGCCATAGTTCCTCTACAGTTTCAATGCAAGAATGAGATGGGGAGTGGTTAGTGTTTGGTCAAGGAAGGAGATCTGAGATATTGAGGGTAGGCAAGATTGTAAAGTAAGTGTGACATCTTATACTAGTGCCACCTGAAGGGAAAGAACCTGGGAAGGAGGTAGAGTTTGTAAGCCTTTATAAGTTAAGAGATGGGACAGGTTGTAGGAGGAGAAGACAGTGGTGGGTGACCCAGAGGTTAGTTTCTTTGATTCACGAATGAGGAGCTCAGCAGCTGCCAAATTGCATATGCAGGGTGCCCATCCCTGGGTGGTAAGGTCTAGTTTTTTGACAGGCATGCTATGGGTGCAAAGGAAGGTTCCAGTTGGTGACCTAGGACCCCAAGGGCACATCCCTCCTTTTCTGTTACATAGAGAGAGAAGGGATGGATTATGTCTCGGAGATGAAGTGGTGGAGCCTAGAGAATGGTCTATTGGAGTTTCTGAAAGGGCTTAGTAATGGGGGTGATCATGTGAGGGGGGCAAGGACTGCCTCATATAAGGGGCTGGCAAGGAGGGAAAAAGAGGGGATCCAGGAATGTAAGAAGCCAGCTATTCCTAGGAATGATAAAATCTCTTTAGCAGAGGGGACTGTGAGAGACTGGATTAGGTGTTTTCTATCCAAGGTAATGGCTTTGTGGGTTTAGGTAATGGTTAGTCCCAAGTAGGTAACCTAAGGAGTAAACAGTTGGACCTTGGAAAGTGAGACTCAATAACCCCAGCTTGACAAGAAATTTAGAAGACCAGAGGTGTTAGTTTGGCTAATTTTTAGGGCTGGGTTGCAGAGGAGGTCATCTATATACTGTGTGAGTTTAGATTTGGGGAGAGACAAAGAGAGTAGATCAGAAGCTGGGGCCTGGCCAAATAGGTGTGGGCTGTCCCAGAACCCCTGGGGTAGGACAGTACAAGTGAGCTGGGTGGAGAGGTAGATGTCAGGGTCAGTACAGGTGAAAGCAAAGATATTTTGAGACTGATGCTAAAGGGGATAGAAAAGAAAGCATCCTTGAGATCCAGAACTGAGAAATGGGAGATTCCCAAGGGGATAGTGGAAAAAAAGTGTGTAAGGGTTAGGCACCACGGAATAAAGAGGTCTTGAACCGGGCAATAGGTCCCTTTAGGTTTCTTAACTGCAAGTATAGGGGTGTTAAAAGAAGAAGACGTAGGACAAAGTAGTTTTTTTCTTAGGAGGTCAGAGATGATAGGTTTAAGTCCTCTAAGGCTCTGGAGTGAGAGAGGGTACTGAGCTTCGGTAATGTACCGGGTAGGGTCCTGTAATTGGATGATAATGGAAGAATGGTGTCTAGCAACAGAGAAATTTTGGGTGTCCCAGACTTGGGGGTCTACCTGGGAGGCTGGCATAGGAAATGACATGTTGGAACCAGTAGGGTGGGTGGCTAGGAGGAAGAGGAGAGGGGCTGCTGGTGAGTCTGGGGTCAGGCAAATGGGGGGAGCAAAAGAAATAGAAGCTCACACTTTGGCTAAAAGATCACTTTTCAGTTAAGGGTACAGGACAAGTTGATGCCACCAGAAATGAACGAGTTAGAGGAATACCCCTGAAAATGCAATTGAGTGGTGGGGTCTGGTGAGGTAGGTAAAGCTGCCTCACCAGATGAGAAGGAAAGGTGAGTCCCCAAAACTCACTCAGGACTAAGTAAGCAGCCAAGAGGAAGGAGATGGACCACCTGATACCATGATGAGTACCTGGGGCTCCCTGTCAGAGATGACAGTGGTCGGGTCAAGAGAGTATGGGTCCCCTCAGTCATCAATGGCCAGGCCTAAAAGGTTGGCTGGAGGATGGTCTGTGTCTGATGTCCCCATGCCATGAGGGGTGCTGGAGCAGTCAACAGCCCAGTGTCCCTCTTGGTGGCACTTTGGACACATCCTGGGTGGCCTACAGGGATTCGGACAAGCCCAGGCCCAGTGACCTTCCTGACCACATTTGAAGCCGGGACTAAGTGGCCTCAAGTCCTAGGGGGTAAGGGAGCCTGGGCAGTCACCAAGGCTGGTCAGATGGCCTTGGCTAGCATTCGGTGTTTCTGTTTATGGGATTTTTCTTCTCTCTCGTGGTACACCTTAAAGGCCAGCACTAAGACTTCTGCCTGTGGGGTTAGTGGCCCTTTCTCCAGACACTTAAGCTTAGATAACACTATATGATTGGGTGATATATTGGAATTCTTTAATGAAAGAGGTAGAGTTAGACATTTAAGACCCCAGTTTTTTCTCTATTTGAGAGAGTTCACTTAATGAGAAGTGGACATGTACCTTAACCAGTCCATCTACCCCAGCAACCTGTCGCAAAGGGAGAACTGTTGCTGGGTTGGGTTGGGTAGAGAGGGATGGAGGGATTCCATAGTGGTACAAGTGCAGATAGCAGGGGGAGTGAAAGTGGGTGCCAGAGTCACAGGGTTAGAACAGCCCATTGCTGGAGAGGAGGAAGGGGCTAGAGGAACTGAAGGAGCAGTTGTATATTGAGGTCAGAATAGTGGAGGTTCATTATCAGGGTCCAGAGTAGTGGAGGGTTCCTCTAGTTCAGACTGCATAGCTAGGAGGATGTGAGTAGGTGAGCAGGAAGAACAGAGAGAGGGAGGGTGGTTTAGAGCTAAGGTAAGAGAAGGCTTGAATGGAGGGTACCTCTTTCCACTTATATGACTGCTGGCAGAAGTTGGAAAGGTCTTGTATAACATTGAGGTCTAAACTGCCATTAGGTGGCCATTTTGATTGGTTATCTAAAGGGTATTTGGGCCAGGTCTGACTGCAAAGGCAGATAAATTTAGAAGCCCTTAAGTTGGGAACTAAACATAGAGGTTTGAGGTTTTCTAAAAGGCATCCCAGAGGGAGGTTGGGCTTATGCTGCTAAGCACAGTTCCCATGAGTGAGGCAGAAAAAAGCAAGATCCAAAGGCCTAGAATTTCTAGCATCCCAAATATTCAGTGAGGATCAATTTAAGGGGGTACAGGCTGACCAATGGGTCATCACCCAAAAGGCAGAGGCTGAGGGGCTCTGAGCCCCAAGAGAGACAAGTGGTTGCCTGGTACCAGGGCTTATCAGTGGAGCCAAGAGGTGAGAAAACATGGTCAAGAGCCTCACTCATGGGGAATGGCCAGGGGTTGTCAGTGAAGGGGCCAGCCATAGCCTCAAAGGCTTTGCCTATGGTTCCTCCCCAACCCTGTCTCCAAGGGCAGCAGTGAGGTGACAGATGCTCAACAATCACTCCCACAGGTTCAAGAAAACATTTACACTGACAGGGATAAGGGGAACTCACCAACTGTGCTGGTTTTGGATGGCAGGCCCAGCGTTGGTTAATTGGAAAACTAAGGTTGTCATAGGTGGACTAGGTCCAGGGTCCCAGTGTGCCTCAGACTGCTGGTGGGCAGGAGGAAGCACCAGGAGGGCCTGCTGAGTTATCAGCAGTGAGAAGGAATCACACCAAACAACAAACTCAGTGGGAGGTTTATTGAGAGAAAGGAAAGGAGGCAGAGACCAGCCTCTGGGGAGAAGCAGCAGGAAAAGAGAGAGGGGAATGGATGGAGCTCAATTTTAAAGGGGGCTTAGCATATGCACACAGAGATTATTTAGTGACTCAGAGCCTGGACTGGCCAGTGTACCTGCCTGAATGTTAGCAAGTATGTGCACACAGAGGATGCTCTTAGTGGCTGCATGTGAGAACCCTGTGCAGGCCAGTATAGTGCCTGAATGCTAACAGTGGTGGTAGGAGAACTTCACAGGAACTGCTTACAAATATGCAATTGGAGATTGTCTTCTTTGATTTACCCTTCTAGGCTACAGGTAACTTGGAAAACATCTAAAGGTAGGACACTGTCATCCATTCAAAAACTATGTGCCAAAATCTTTCATGCACTGTGGTTTGCTCTAAAAGAGAGCTTCCTATATGACCAGTACCCAACCTCCAGTTGTGGAGATTTGCTCTGTTTTTCCCAATTAGCTGACTTCCAGTTGAAGTAGCTTAGGGATCTGAGAACAAAGCCAGAGCTGACTAAGAGGTTGACCCAAGCAACACCATTATCAACCCTGTTTCCAGAACCAAAAAATTTTGCCATTTCAATGCTTATTTTTGGTCCTTGAGATAAGGCCTGGAAGAGCCAAGAATCTCTCAGAAAATATCAAACCAGTTAAAAGAAAGGAAAGAACTTGAGGTTTGTTGTTTTGTTTTGTTTTGTTTGATTTTTTCAAGACAGGGTTTCTCTGTGTAGCTTTGCGCCTTTCCTGGAACTCGCTTGGTAGCCTAGGCTGGCCTCGAACTCACAGAGATCCGCCTGGCTCTGCCTCCCAAGTGCTGGGATTAAAGGCGTGTGCCACCACCGCCTGGCGAGGTTTGTTGTTTTTAAGAGGAAAAGGTAGACAAGGAGAAAGAACAAGAAGGCAGAGGAGGAGAAGAGAGGAGGAGGGGGAGAGAGAGAAAGGGAAAGACAGAGAGAGGGAAAGACTTCCTCTCCATCCCCCTCTTCCTTCTCTTTGGCATCTTACTCTCAAGGGATAGAAACAGTGAATGTGACCAATCTTTATGAAGGTCAATAGGAGGTAGATTATTGAATCTACTCTGGAAAAAAAATATAGAAATAATAGGATAAGAGGGTAGACCATTGAATCTACTCTGAAGAAAAAAGAGAGAATATGGATATAAGATAAACAGGTAGATTATTGAATATACTTTTAAAAAACAACTACTAGGTTTAAATATTTTACACTGGCTTGGATTTTTATATATTGTATACAAATTTTGTATATGGATACTAAGTTGAGATTAATTTTGTTAGGAAATACTGTACATGCATTTCTAATCTTGTTCAAGGTATTGTACTTATACAGTTCATTTAGCAATGTAATGCAAATTGCTAGTCCTTGAAAGTTATTATTACCAACTAATTAGGATATAAAGAATTGAAAGTTAGTAATTAGTTATTACAATCAAACTTGTAGTAATATTAGGTATGTTTTAAAGGTCAGATATATTTTAGTTTTAGATAGACAGGTCATCTTCAAACACTTCAGCGATCTATATAATATGTCATTTAAGATATTTTAATAACATAGATTCTTTTTTATGACAATAATACATGTCTTCTCCTGGAAGTACCAATTTATGTCAGAGAAGATGATGGGCATCAAAGAAACTCCATGTGGAGTTTACTTTCTTTGTGGCAAGAAAGTGCCCTTGCCTCAACTGCTGACAGTATGCTGTCCAAAATGGACAAGCAGGATGCAAAAGAAAGGAATGCCGAACCTTGCCAAGACAAGGTAGGAAGGCTATTTAGAAAAGCCTGCTTCACAGATGAGTCTGTCAGATATGCTAGGCCTGTAGGCTAAAGATGGATGCCCCAACGTTGCAGAGGAACCTTGAGTAACTGTCCAGGCAGTCAGCTGTTTCTGTCATTTCTCACATTTTTTGGAAGTCACTTGTTTGCACTTCCTGCTTACTCAATTAATATTTCCTTCTTAGGTCTCTGATGGAGTTGAAGATTAGATATAGTTATAGTTTTCCTTTTTATCAGATTCAGAAAAGAAACTCACTAAAGAGGTGTAAAGTGTATAAATTTGAAAGACATCAAAAGATAGTTTTCGTTTAGTAATACAAGTTAGAATAGAAAGTGAATTAGATACAACATTTTGGTCTCACCAAAATAGGATAGATAATGGAGTGTTTTCTCTGAATTTGTCAAATGTTTATGGACTAGACATTGTTAAAGTAATTCTTCATTTATATATTGTATATATGTATTATACTTATTGTACATAGTTTTTCTCATATTAGTTATAACCTTCTTTTATTTATTTTAGACAAGAAAGGGGAAGTGTGGTGATATATTGTGTACCCTAATAAAATTTGCCTGAAGATCAGAGGACAGAACAAGCCACTAGATTAAACATAGATGCCAAGCAGTGGTGGCACACACCTTTAATCCTAGCATTCAGGAGGCAGAGATCTGTCTGGATCTCTGTGAGTTCAAAGCCACCCTGGGCTACATGAGATTGACTCAGTCTAGGAGAGAAACAGAACCAGGCAGTGGTGGCATACACCTTTAATCCCAGTATTTGGGAAGCACACACTCCATTAATCCCAGCACTCGGAATGAAGTGATGGCTGGGCTGAGAAAGGTGTATAAGGTGAAAGGAGACTGGAACTAAAGCCTTTTCAGGCTGAGGAGTCTTAGAGGTAAGATGTGGAAGTGGCTTGTTCCTTTGTCTCTCTGATCTTTCAGCATTTACCTAATATCTGGCTCCAAGTTTTTTATTAAAAGACCTATTAGAATTTCATGTTACAGTGACTTGTATTTATTTCTAAGTCACTCATCTGTACACGGTCCTGTTTTCTTTCATAAGACAGGATGCCCCATGTAGCTTCACCAGACAATTTAGGATTTGAGCTGCATTAGCAATCAGTTTTCTCTTTCTAAATTAGCATATAACATAAATCCATTCATTAATTCAACTACTTCTATTTGGAACCAACACTTCTAGTCTTATTTACTTATTTATTTATTGCTTTTTGAAGCAGCTTCTGCTGTGCATCTTGGGGTGGCTGTAACTGGTGATCCTCCTGCCTCAATCTGCTGACCGTTGAGATCACGGGCATCCACCAACATGCCTGGCCCTAGTCTTTCAATAGATGTAGTCATTAAGCTTCTACCATAATTACACCTAGTAAAGCTTTTTCTCCAATATGCTAACAACATATGCCAGTTTAGTTTTTCACTGATCTTGTTTGTTTTCCCTGCTAGCTTCTCTTATCCATGCTGCAGTCTCTGGATTTTTTCTTGATGTACCTTGTACAGACAAGAACATACATAAAGAAAATACTAGTCTCCATGAGTATAATTCTAATCAATCCCCTGGGGTCCCAGGTTCTCTACTCAAATTTTTTTCATGTTCATAAAACTTTTTTTAGAAAAACAGATCTCTCCATTCTTACTATATATTCAATGACTCCACTTTGAGGTCAAAGCACACATAGACATAGATACACTCATTTTATTTCATTTGCCCCTGCAAAGGAGAAACAGTTGTTCTCCTCATTCTGAACAGAGACAAACAAAATACAGTCATTGCAAATGAATTTGGGCTACTACAGAAATGTGTTGTCTCTGGAAATGCTTCCCCAAATCTGTCCCCACCTGAAAATAAACCTGTAGATCCACTTCTTACAATTCAGAGTCTTGAAAGCAAGCAAGAAACTGTATCTTTTTCATGTTATATCCAGTGTTTAAATTCCTAGTTATAGAAGTCTGAATAAACCTTAGCATTTGTTACTTAATAAATTTAATAAAAAGCTTTATGGAAATTGTTAATGTTTCCACTTATCTCTTTCATTCAAGAAACAGTTTGTCTCTTCATTAATTGCAAAGGAAATAAACTCAACTGTAAATTACCTGCTAGCAACATGAATTTTTTTAAAGACTCATTGTTCCATTTGCTCCGGATACCTTTTTCCATCCTTTTACCTTAAGGTGGTATACACCGTTGATAGTTTGGTGTGTTTCTTAGAGGCGGGAAAAGGATGAATCCTGTTTTATAATCTGGTCTGCTAATCTGTGTCTTTTCCTTGGAGAATTGATAAAATATTTTTTAAAAAGATCCCACAGGTAGATGGTAGATTAGAACAATATACAACAAACTACTCTGCCTCCTTAGGTAAGTAATCTCCCTTCTTAGGCTCTTTTGTTAAGAGCCACAAAAATGCACATTGCATTTATTCAATGCAAGGGACAACAAATGACATTCAACTGGACCCACCAAACATTTCCTATATACAGAATGCATGCCATGTCTGTTGACAATCCCTGGAGGGTTCAAAATTGAGTTAGGCACGGTTTATCGTCTTTGATGAGAGCATTTAGTGCTGTGGGTACTAAGTGTATTTCTGAAATCCAGTTCTGTTCTAACATTCACAGATTCATAAAAGCACCTTATTGGGGAATCTCTGTGTAAAATGAGTGAATGCTCTTTGCTAACAGCTGATGTACACCAGCATCAGTGAAAAATTATGGTTTAATAAGCAGAGACTACTTCCCAAGGATAATTTGACATAGAAATATTCATCTTCTGGGAGGCTTTTGAAAAAATTAGCCTGTAGAAAAAAATAAGAGAATCTATTAGTATCAAACAAAGAAAAGAGGGGTACAGTGATGAAAAATGGAAAATATTATAGACATATTGTGCAATAGAAAACATAAGAAGGATAGCAGAGGTGAGGAAGTCTTTTACTTGAAGCACTAATTTCACAAGAGATGACTTAACATTTTATCTCTATAAATGTCACTGGAGAAAGTGCTTTGTAACTGCCAACATGACTCTTGGGTCACATCTTTGAAGACAGCCAGCAGCAGGTACAGGCAGGTGCTGGATCCATGCACTGTACTGGACAAACAAAAGGCCTCAAATTCACTAGCATGGAAATGCAGCTTGGCTTGACTTGAGACATTCTTTCTAGCTTAACTTGACCATTCACCTCAGGTGATATGCCTAGAATAATCAAAAAGTAAAAGGAGAAAGCTAGCAACTACTCTGAAATGTATCTGCAAAGTGATGTACTGTCAGTATCCACACAAGCAAGAGTGACAACACTGTCAAGAGACAGGGAGACCTTCACCCAAGGCCAGGAAGAAGAGCAGCTATGGTGTGCAAACCAATAACCCCAACAAGAGTTCTGACAGAGCAGCTAGACAAGATGGCTTCCTGGAGAGAATCCAAGTGGAGAAGGCCGCAGGCAGGCTCACTGAAACCAGGCTCTGATGCAGAGCCCTGTAAAGACAGAGTGGGTCTTCTCCAAAGAAAGTCTGAAATAACGATCTCTTGCATAAGAGAAGGTGGCAAGTACAGAAGTTCCACAAGCAGACGCCATCTTATAGCCTGACATCTCCTCATGAGAGGCTGGCCTTTTGGTGCCAACATACAACACCTCAGACATTCTCTGTCAGGTAAGAGAGATGCAGTTGATGGTGTTCCCAGACTTTAGGGGATGCATCACAAAGAGACTGTGTGTGTTGATCCCTGGTAACAGATGAAGATATTTTCCCCCTCTTTCAGAAAAATGCTCTAAGAGCATGAGCAGTCCTAGTATTTTGGTATTTGGTAGATTTTAAAGGACTTTCTGATGTCTTCTCAACTCTGCTGGGGATCAAGCTACAGGTATGTTGATGACAAAGGGCAGATGCTTAGACACAGAAAGGCCCTGGAAACTTACATTCATCTGGGGAGCTCTCAGAGTTACTCCAGTTCAGGGTCTCATCCTGGAAGTATTTATTCAGTTGGCAGGAAGTGGGTCCAGATACGAGAGAGAACTCTTGAGGGGATTCTAACATACAGCCAGAGTGGAGGAATATTGGGCTCACCCACTCCTTCCTCTATAGAAGAGACTAAGGCTGAGAAAGAGGAAATGAAGAACATCTCACTATAGGAATTACTATAATTGAGACCAGTTGGCAGTCTATGCCCTGGGTAAGCTTCATTCAGTAGTAAGCTAAAACATCCACTTCTCTGGAGTCCATTGCTGGCTTTTTGGGAAATAGTTCTCTTCCAGCCTAGGGAAACTGATTTGTTACCTGTTAGCTCTGAAAACTTGAACAAGCCTAACTTTTCTCATCTCTAAAGGACATCCAAAGAACCTGACTTATAGGGATTCTGTAGGGAAAAATTAGGAAAAGTATATAAAGTGCCATAATACCTAGCATCTAATGGGTATTGTTATTCTTTGTACTTTATATTTCACAAATAGTGTTTGGTTTGTGTCATGGAGAGCCCATGCCCCTAACTACTTTGCCCTGCTGTATCTCTTTGTTCCCAGCTACACTCAGTTTTAATGGAGGCCCCATTAAGACATGAGGTTTGCTTCTCCACTTGCTTAAATATGATTTTGTCATCTGGTAGCTTTGTGTGTAGTTTTTTTTTTTTGTTTTGGTGGTGGTGGTGGTGGCTTTTTTCGTTCTGTTTTGTTTTGTTCTGTGTTTGTTTTTTGTTTTTTTGTTTTGTTTTGTTTTTTGCCAGGAATATTTGGTTTTACCCTAGGTCTCTGGGCTATCTAGACTCTGGTTCTTGGTCACCCAAGCAGTGCTGGATATGGGTTCCATCCAATGGAGTGGGCTGTAAGTCAAATCAAATGTCAGTTGGTTACTCCTACAAGGTTTGTACCCCCATTGCCCTAGCATAATTTGCAGGCATGACAGATTAGAGATCAAAGGATTTGTGGTTGGGTTGTGTTTACTTTCCTAGTTTAGTAGCTTGCAGAGTACCTTTCCATGTCATGGACATTGCATAGCTTTAAATAGGGACTAATTAGAGTAAGTATGTTGGCTGGCTAGATGTTTCTCTGTGCAGTCTTCTCACATATGCCTGTATCTAGAGAGAGGAGGGATCAGAAGAGTACTCTTTGGCAACGTTTGTTGCCCTACAGCCTTTGCTCTCCAGAGAACTCAAACAGTGTAACTATTTTGGTGATTTCAATGACAGTCACCAAGGAGAGCTCTTGTTTTCCTGATAGAAATGTGACTTCTCACAATGTTACTCATTTTCAGTCCAGGTGAGAATTCCTTTGCAGTATAGTCAGACAGATGAGGAGCAACGTTAAGCCTTAAAAATGTCTAAAGAGAGCCGGGCGGTGGTGGCGCACGCCTTTAATCCCAGCACTTGGGAGGCAGAGCCAGGCGGATCTCTGTGAGTTCGAGGCCAGCCTGGGCTACCAAGTGAGTTCCAGGAAAAGGCACAAAGCTACACAGAGAAACCCTGTCTCGAAAAACCAAAAAAAAAAAAAAAAAATGTCTAAAAAGGTGTCCTTCAAAAGCAGTGGGGAGGAGAGATTCTTCCCAGGCAGAAGTAGTAGTAAAGACAAAAAAACCCCTGAATGCAGGGGAACTATAACTTTAGTTCATCCACAGGGCAATAAAAATTTAGTATCAACTTGTCTACTAGGTCTCTGTATTTTGGGTCAAAACACATCTTATTTTTTCACCATAAACATTTCATATAAAAGTCGTATGAAACAAATATAAGTAATAAAAGTTTTATTAGAAGTTAAAATAAATCCTGGGAGATTCTACCTCTTAAAAACCTATTTCTCCTTGGCTGTCTCTCGGGATATAATTTAACATGATTTTTCTCTTACTGGGTAGTTCACATCCACTCAGTAGCTTCTATAGCAAGCCATGCAATAATCATCATTATGATTAAGATAAAAAATTTCAAGTAGTAACTATCACATTTCTGTATGTATAACATTTACCAGGGATGCTTATTTTATATTATAATACAAATTTTGCCTGGGCATTCTTGGAATCCCAGAACTCTTTAGTCAGAAACAGAAGGATTGAAAGTTCAAAGCCAGCCTAGGTCACATAGCAAAACCCTGTCTTCAAAAAGAAATTCTTTTAATCATTCATTCTAAAGGAAAGCTCTGAAATCTCTTGTAATTAATGAACTTTATTTCTTACAGAGCTTTTAGGTTTATAGAAAAGCTGAACAGAAAGTAAAGAGATTCCCCACACATTCCCTATCACCTCACTTCCCTTTCAACAGCATTTAGTGTTAGTGTGGTCCAAATTACAATGGTAGAACCAATGTCAACTCAAGTTAAGCATGTTTAATCAAGACTCTGTATTATGCATTCTACGGGTTTTGTTTTTGTTTGTTAGTTATTATGGGGTTTTTTAGGGGGTGGGGTTTTTGGAGAAAGGGAGAGAGTTGAGATAGAGATAGCCTAAGCTATCCTTCATGGGTTTACTAGTACACACTCCCACACCCAACTTGCTTTATGGGTTTTGACAAATGATATCCTTATTTTCACCAAATACATTAAGAAATGTGACACAATTTATTTGAGGACCACAGTCCCTTTCAACAATAATGTTGTAGGTCATACATAATCTTAATAGTGTGGTTATAATGTAAAGATGGTGACGCCAATGGCCGGGGGCAGGCCAGTGTCGTTACTTCAATGTTCTTCCTTAGAAATATTTTGGCAACCTTCAATTTTTAAATGAACTCTGCTCCAAATCCCACTTCTAAATTGATGTTTGGGAAGTCAGAGCACATATTTTTCTTAGAAACAATTGACATATAAAAAAATCTAGTCCTTGTGCCTTACTGAAACCTTATCAAGGATTGCACTGGATCTCTTAAGTCTCTTACTTACAATGTCATAGAAATAAGACTACTTAAGCAATCACATTAAAAAAAAGAGAGAGAGACATTAAAAAATGTAAACCCAGCCAGGCGGTGGTGGCACACGCCTTTAATCCCAGCACTCAGGAGGCAGACCCAGGCAGATCTCTGTGAGTTCCAGGCCAGCCTGGGCTACAGAGTGAGTTCCAGGAAAGGTACAAAGGTACAGAGAAACCCTTTCTGGAAAAACCAAATATATATATACCCAAAAAGTTTACAGACAAAATGTAAAAAGCCACACACATATCATAGAGATATGCCTGGCTCTGCCTCCCAAGTGCTGGGATTAAAGGCGTGTGCCAGGCCTTCTTATACCTTGTCCTTCTGATAACAGGGACACAGAACAGTCAACCAAATATCCCAAGGACTTGTGAAATTTCTGTTGTATCTCACATTCTGTTTGCCAACTTGTTATGGCCGTGGAATCCACACATAGAGAAAGAAGGCACAGAAGAGGGGGTGGAATTGAGGATACTCATGCAGTCAACTTAGAGAGCCACAGTCTTCTAGGAATGACAGGAGAAAAGAAACACACACAGCTGGGAAGTAGGAAGTTGTTTAAAAGCCAACTATCACAAAAGGAAGACCAAAGCCCCCGTGTTCTCTCTCTCCCAGGCACATTAGAGAGAGGGAGAGAGTAGGGGCCAGCCAGAAAGTAAGAGAGTGAGTCAGAGAGAAAGAGAAAAATATACACATTGTGTTAGCTTGGTTACTGAAGTTAGGACAGATTTGAGATAGGACCAAAGGTTGGAGTGGTATGGAGATGTCCTGGAGGAAGTACACAATTGAATAAAGTGTACTGTTTAGAAAGACTAAAAATAATAATAATAATTCTTTCTAGAATACAAAATGAATAATGTGAAAGAATTCACTAAGGGCAAAGACAAGGTCACAAATATTAGAGTTTTTCCTGACTTTTAACTAATCATCCTTTACTCCCGCCTTTGATAGCTTCATTATCACAACCTAATGCTGTTTGTCCTAATATCAACAGATATAGTCTAGCACATACAAAATATGAATACAAAATAGTCAGTTTCTAGTGGATGAATAAGTATTCACAGCTTACCACTTCCTCAGGAAATAAACAAAAACAGAAACCAATCTTTTGTACCAAGGTAGAGGCATCTTAAACAGTTTGAAATATGGACCCATTATAATATGAAATACTCAGTTTTAGCATTCAGGGAAACATTCATTCACACAAAAAAAGCATTCCTGGTCTGAATGCCAGCTCCAGATTGTGATGAATTTTTTCCTCTGCTGTGTGCAAAATGTATTTTTCTGCTGCTAGAATTTAATTTAAATATGACTTTTAATTTTTAAAAATGTAGCACTGTTGTATCAAAATGGTGCCATCTGAGTAGAAAAAAAAGAGAGCCCTATAGGTGAAACCCAGTCACCTGTGATGAAAGTCCTCATCAAACTATACAGGGAAACTGACATCAATTCTGTTTTAATCCAGACAGGAGTGGGGCTCTGCCTCTTTCTGGTCTGCTTCTACTATACTAATATCTGGCAAAAACCCTGTATATTTGAGTTTAACTAACTGAAAACTTTCTGTACCAACCCCACCACCACCACCACCAAAAAGAAAATAACTGGAATGCATTTCTCGTGCGCTTTTCCAGGCTTGGAGTCATCTGTCTTTACCATCTGGCCCATTGCTCATGTAACGGATTGCTTTTCACAGTGCAGCATCCCCCAAGAAAGCCATGAAACAGATTCCTGTCATCAGTCCCACATCCCCACACAGAGGGGCTTGTTTCCATTATTGGAATGCTTCTGCGTCTCCTATAAGAGTGAGCTTGTAAAACAAGACTAAATATTTAAAACACAGACTGCAGGTTCCTGTAATCCTAAAATCTTTTTAAAGATTTGTCTTGAATAATTGAAGAAGTGCAAATAAGAAGTTGTCATGTGAAACATCTCAACTCAGGTAATTCCTGAGTTTCTCTCTGTAATGTATTTGATTGACAGATGATTTCCACAGCCAATTTTAAAATCAAGCCAAGGACAAACAGACATCTGGGAGAACTGCTGTTTCTTTGCCTTTCATTAAGTGGAGGAAGACAGAGTGGGCTTTAAAAAAAAAAAAGAAAGAAAGAAAAAATAAGAACTCTAAATGTCTGCAGAGCTAATCAAGTCTCTAGAGTCTGCCTACAGGAAAGCACCATGGAAGGGGCAGGCACAATGCAAGATACACAGAAGTTTGTCAGTCAGTGAACATCATTAAGAGCATTGTTAACAGCCTCAGTTACCAAAGGGCAGCTCCATTCTGCATTTGTTTCCCATTCAAGCCTCTGGTCTGTAGTTCTTTCAAGATAGTTTCATCATTCTGTGGCCTAATGGTGTGTGTCTGTGTCTGTGTCTGTGTCTGTGTCTGTGTGTGTATGTCTGTGTGCATGTGCGTGTGTTGTTTGTGTTTGTATGTGAATGTGTGTGCATGTGCATGTGTGTGTGTGCATGTGTGCATGCATGTGTGTGTAAGTGTGTGTGTTTGCACGCACACATTTGTGCATATTCACATACACATCCACTGAACTTAGAACCATGAAGATTTCTCCAATGGGGTTCCAAATTCAGCAGTGGCCTGCCATATAGATGTATCATGAAGAATAATTGATGCAAAACCTCTGGAACTCTTTGCAGCTACAAAACACTACAAAGATAATAATGAGGAAAAACTGTGTGGAGATCTGCAACCAAGAAACTAACAATTCTTATCGAATGGCTCTTCCTTTGTCCTGGGGTCTGCCAGTAAGACAATGAAGTGACACCACCATAAGACACCTAGACCAGTATCACCAAACAGACATACGGTGTGAACCATATGCTTTCACATTTCCTAGTATACAAAAATTTTTTAAAAGATTTGGTTAACTTTATTTTATGTGCGTTGGTACGAAGGTGTCAGATCCCCTGGAACTGGAGTTAGAGACAGTTGTGAGCTGCCATGTGGGTGCTAGGAATTGAACCCAAGTCCTCTGGGAGAGCAGCCAGTGCTCTTAACCACTGAGCCATCTCTCCAGCCCCCCAGAATACAAATTTTTAAAGTCTCAAGAAGATGATGTACTTAGCTTATTGTCATCCCAAACTTCACTTTGATGTGTACTCAGTGTGTTAGTGAGACTTTATGTTCTGTTATCAAATACCTGAGAAAACAAAAAAGATTTGTTTTGCTTGTGGCTCCACAGAATATGGCCCATGGTGACAGGACAGCTCACATCATGTCATCTAGAAAGCAGAGAATACAATGAGAAGAAGCTAGAGACAACATTGCTCCCAAAGACCCAACCCCAGGGTTCTTCCTCAGCCACATGCCACCTCTTAAAGTTTCCAGAAGATCCTAAAATACCACCACCAACTGAAGACCAATTCCCTAAGACATGTGTCTGTAGATGATATAGCCTAACAGTCTGTCCCAGCCTCTAAACACCCATGAACATCTTGTAATCCAAGATTTATTCAGTCCATCTTCAAAAGTACTCAAATACTGAGAGTCCTAATGTTGTTCAAAAATCCAAATTCAAAATCTCTTCTGAGACTCAAGGCAAACTCTTAGTTGTGAACCCTTATAAAATTAAAAAGAAAGTTACCTATTTCAAAGATACTATAGCATAGAATAAATGATCCTATTACAAAGAAGCGGAACAAAGGCTTAGACTAAGAATCTCTGCCAGGCAAACACTAAATCTATAGCTCCATGCCTGGCATCTGTGGTATGAGAGCACCAATGGGTTTGGGCATTCCTGTCCCTGTGACCTTGACACTTGTCCTCTCTCCTGGGTTGGTTCTACTCCCTACCTGTGGCTTTTCAGCACATATTCTAGATTCCTGCATCTCTAACTTCCTGAGTTCTCAACTGCAGCTTGGCCTTCAACCCACAACTTCACACATTGACCTCTCAAAGCCTGACTACATTGCTTAACCTCCCATGCCTTTCTTTGAAATCTGAGTCCAAACTCTTGCATTCTGCATGCCTGCAAAGCCAGCATCACACAACCAACACCATGGTCTACCATCAGCTCCAGCAGTAGCCATGCCTCTTTGGGTCATAGTTGCAGCAGCCTCTGAGTTCCTGGATGACTGAATATTGCAAGGTGAAACCCAGAAAAATAACTTTCTAGGTGGTCCTGCATGAGCAGAACACTTAAACACTCTTTCCCAAGGTAGTTTATTTTACGATTCATTTATTTACTTATTTTAAACCTTTAAACCTAGAGTGCGTAAGTACTAATTCCTGTGGGACCTTCAAAGTATCTTTTCTATTGTTCTGATACAAATAACTTGGCTTCTCTTTCTTGGACTAGACTCTTTAGAAGCTGCTTCCTTAGTCCCAACTTTATATCATCTTTCCTAAATTGCAATCCTTTCAAGTTTCTGTTTTTCTTTATTCCCAATCCTTACTATAAATTTGTCTAAAAGTAGCCAACAATAGCCATGTCACAACTCAAATATTGGTCATATATGAAATTCCTTCCCTCTGCCATATGAACAAGTCTGTCATCTTTAAACTCAACTCCATGCAAAGTCTCAGAACATTGACAAAATTTGGACAAATTCTTGGCCAGAATGTAATCTGCATGACCTGTATACCAATTTTCAAAAGAGCCTCATTCCCATCTGAAATTGCAAAAGACTGACTTTTACTTTTCTTGTGCCCACTGGCACTCTAATTATCTGATCTTCTAGAAGAACTACCCATAAAACTCCACTTATAGCATTTTAGCCTTTCTCTTACCTGCTTCTCTGAACTCATCCAAATTCCTCCTATCAATAATTTCTAAAGGTATGGTCAGGTTTAATCACAACAGTGACCTCACTTCTCTGGTATTCATTTTTGTAAGATTTTTCATTTGCTACAGCCAAAATACTTGCAAAACCAACTAAAAGAAAAAAAGATTTGTTTTGCTAATAGTTTCAGAAGATTTAGTCCATCGTGGAAGAGAAAGCAGCTCACATTAGAGCACATAGGAAGGAGTCAGAGATAGGATACCCCCAAGGACCTACCTCCAGTGACATACTTCTTTCAGCTAAATTCTATGTTCTAAGTTTCCAGAACCTCCCAAAATAATGCCATCACCTGAGGAACAAGATCTCAAGAGCCTAAAACAATATACAAATTTAAAAGTTAATTTTTCCATATTATTTTTATCCAATGTGTATTTTATATGTTAGTTCATCTCAATTCAGGTATGGCTAGTTCTGTATAGTACAGTACCACAGATTACACAGGATTCTGATTTTCATTGAGTAACATTCACAAGCCTGTAAAGGCACTTTTAATTCTCTATAATATTGATAACTCCTAACTCTGACATCTTTTCATCAGGAATTCAGCTTCAAGAAAGGAAAGAAAAATAGAGTAATTTGAGCAGCTAGTGTGAAAACATTAGCTCATCTAATCTCACTTGTCCAACAGCATATCATGGAGCACAAAAGATGACCCATATTTTGCAGAGAGGAAAGTTAGGGTTCGTGGAATCAAGGACTTGTCAAAGTCATTCAGCTAATGACAGCAAAGCCAAGATGAAACTCAAGACTTCTCACCATTCCCAGAGACTGCTGGGTAGCAGTAGTTCTTAGACTGGGAGGCATCTAAATCATGGGAAAGATGCCTATAAAATGCTTGGTTGCTAGGCCACAGTTTCTGATCCAGCAAATGAGACTGGAGCCTGAATATCTGCATTTCTGCCAAGTTCCTGGGAAATGTTAATGCTAATAGTCCTCAGACCACACTGGAGAGATGGGATATGATTACTTGAATAGGAGTCCACATGCTTTAATCTAATATTGATAATTACCTATACTTTCAGAAACCAAACTTTGATTTATTGATCTACTCCATTGTTGTTTCCCTTTGTCAGGTCAAGCTGGGCACCAAATAGTGCACGTGGAATGGGTGCACCTGTTATGAGACCCCCTCTTTTTCATTTTCAATTAATCATTGAACTAAAGTCCTTTATTACAATAAAAAAACATTCATCCCTTCACTCAATTCCTTCATATAAGAAGAAATGACTTGGACCATGTGAACATTTGGTAGTCTTTCTCAAAGTATACACACTTTCAAGTCATCATTACTTTTGAAAAGTTCATATAGCATTTTTTCTAGGGTATAGTCACATCATAAATTTCCTGGTGACATTTTTACAAATAATGATAGTCACTGCATAGTGCTACAGTTTATAAATGTCCTATCCAAGTCTTAAATGTAACATATTATATTTTAACCACCACTGCTGTGCCAGAGAAGCAACAATTTCACCTAACTATAAGTTCTCCCACTTCTTGATTTATTAAGTGGCTTGGAGACACTTTCAGTCTTCTTAGCCATTGACCTCTGGTCCTTTTCACTCCTGCAAGAGCCATCCTTTCCATTCCTTTTATTTATTTCTAATAACTTTAAGCCTTTTCTTTTATCTCAACTCCCAAGCCTCATCAAAAAAAAAAAAATTACTTGCACCTAACATGGAGCACATCACAGTATAAGATGACAGAGGACCCAGGTGCACTACTGGGACAAGATAAGGTCAAACTGATATTGGCACAAATAATGGAAGTCATCTTTAATAGATGGTACATCAGAAACATGGAGAACATTAGTGTGTTCAAAACTGAAAAGAAAGACAAGCTGTGTGTTCTCTTTTCAGTTATCTAAATAACAATATAAAAGAGAGTGAAATGGTGAACTCCAGCTGCAGAGGCCACCTAGGTCTTTCAGTATTGTTCACAGCCTTTCATAGCACAATGCTTTAAGACTATTTCTTCATCAGAATGTGAGTTGATTGATGTTAGAAAAGAAGGGTCAAGATTTCTATGATAATTGTTCTTATAGCTCTCATACCTACAAGGAAGAGAGCAGGGCTTGGGTGTGTTTTGGTTACTTTTGTGACAAAAGCAATTTAAAGAAACCATGTGTATGTGCATGCATGTGCGTGTGTGTGTGTGTGTGTGTGTGTGTGTGTGTGTGTGTTGCCTCATGGCTTCAAAGCATTTTAGTCCTTCAAGGCAGAGAAGGCATGGTGGGACAGCTGGGTTCAGGGCAGTAGGAACATGTGGTAGAGGCCTTTCACATCAAATCAGATAAGGAAACAGAATGAACTAGGAGCCAGGTATAGCCTTCAATGGCCCATCACCAGTGACCTAATTCTGCCAGCTAGGCTCGGCCTCCTAAAATAGTGCCACAAGCTGGAGAATAGGGCAACAGAATGTTATTCCTATAGGGGGCATTTCAGATTCAAACTACTGAGAGCAGCTGGTAGCAAAAGACCATGGAGTATACAGTGGGAGTATACAGCAGGTGACAACTAGTGTTCAGAAGGTCAACCTATTAGAACCACAGGTTCTGTTGGAGGAAACTATCACGCAAGGTGTTGTGGAATTATTGCCTTTTGAATGAATTGGCTGTTTCTTGTTGTAAACTTCTTGCACAATAACAGCTATGATATCTCCCCATTTACCATGCATTTCCATGTTACGTGTACATGTAATCTCATAATTGCATCTCAATCTTATGGATACACATAATTGTGGATAGTCTAGAAGATGGTTTCTTATTTAACTATACAATTTCTATGATTAGAAACATACTAAAATATGCTTCATAACTAGGTCTATTGTTCCATGTGGACTATAGACACTCAGAGGTCTTGTTCTCCATTCTTAGCCACTGACAAGGCAAAATTGGCCAGACAAAGTGTCCTCATAGAACTTTTCACAAAACGGAATTGCAGGTGCCTGGCCTTCTTGGATCAAAACTCTTCAGAAGAATTATAGTGAACTAGAAGTGATAATGCAGGTGTCTGGCCTTGGTATATCTTAGTACTTCAAGATATCAACAGCACCTATGTTGCCCTAAGCTTCTTCCACTGGCTCCTCCCCACTCTGATTCAAAAAACAATTAACACTTTGTATTTATTTCTATACCAGTTTTTAATACAAGATTTTAGACTCAGTAGATTAATTATGTATAGGTCCTGAGATCCAGGTGATTAACAGAAAAGGCTGTTAACTTACTAACCATGTCTGGATATTATTTATCACATAAAATAGTACACATATTCTTTGCTTTTTCCTTAAATCTCTCATTGGTTTAATTTCTTTCCTTTTAACCCATTTAAGAGATAGCCAGAACTTTTTACAACCTACAGCTGTTGTCAGTCACCAATTACGCTGACTAAGTCTTTGCCAAGTGTGACTCTTATCAGAATACTTGTCCCTGAGAGTTTACTTTGTAGTTTTTACTAACAAGTTGTTAATGAATGGTTAGATGGATGGATGGATGGATAGATAGATAGATAGATAGATAGGTAGGTAGGTAGGTAGGTAGATAGGTAGGTAGATGATAGGTAGGTAGATGATAGGTAGGTAGATGATAGGTAGGTAGATAGGTAGGTAGATAGGTAGGTAGATAGGTAGGTAGATAGGTAGGTAGATAGGTAGGTAGATAGGTAGGTAGATAGGTAGGTAGATAGGTAGGTAGGTAGGTAGGTAGGTAGGTAGATAGATAGATAGATAGATAGATAGATAGGTAGATAGGTAGATAGGTAGATAGGTAGATAGGTAGATAGATAGATAGATAGATAGATAGATAGATAGATAGATAGATAGATAGATAGATAAGTGGATGTAGATGTATATGCTTGGAGGAGAATGAAGGTGAGAATGAAGATGGGAAGAACTAAGTTTAGAACAATGAGAAAACAGCAGAAGGGAGAGAGAGGAGCTAAGTATAAGAACAGAAAAGAAGCTGTGTAGATAGAATTGATTTAGAAGAACAAAGTGACTGGACTAAAGAGCTCAATGTGCTTAGATTCATTTGTTATCCCTCAAATTAGTATCCCAGCGGCTTGTAGCATCTGTTCTGGACCTTGGTAGAAATCTCCTCAGGGCAGGCACCTGAGGAGAATTTGTTATCAAACCATAGCAGGATGAATTTGAATAAAAGAAACAGAATAATAATAAACAGAAAAGAATAAGAATGACCTTGTCACAATGACGTTTTGAATCAAAATTTTAGAAGAAAGGGCCACCAACTCAAATATGTCTCTCAAAGTACTTGACGATTCTTCTCAAAGTTTTCCACATTTTGCCCACAACCACTGTGCTCTGCTATGTATTCAGTTGTTGCTTCCAGAGGAACTTACGTTTGGAAATGAAGAAAGGAAACACCGTAGATTTAAAAATTGGATATCAAGAGTTCTTCCTCTTCATTACACAGTTCAAGAATGCATAATCCCTTCATTTGATGTGTTTGATTCAAAAGCTGGTAGAATAGTTGTTGGTTAAGCGGCGGTACTTGCAGCCATGCCAACAGATGTTGCGGTGGCGGAAGAATCACAAGCCATGGTTACCTTTCTAGAGCTTTATTGAGAGAGAGAGAGAGAGAGAGAGAGAGAGAGAGAACCACGCAGAGGTGAGAGAATACGGAAGGAGAGGCCATACGGAAAGAGAGAGCACAGAGAGGGCATGCCCGCTTTTTAGGCTGGGATGCCATCGCTGGCTGGTGACCATAATTAAGGAAATAATCCTTACAATAGTCTTACAATGAATTTCCTCAAATCAGTAGCCTGCCTGAATTTTCATTTAACTATACCTTGACTCAGCTTAGACTTCAGCCATTAAGCACAAAGCCTGAGCCCTGGATAAATAACATATTCCTGTCCTTTTGCTATAACTACCAGCAAGCCATATTAGGAAGCAGCCGTTTGTAGAGCATCATGAGATGTGCTTTCTAATCTACCTACATGTCTTTGCTGATAGCAAAGTACTTGCAAACTTTCATGTCTGTCAACCACCTTGAGATCTTGTGAAATGTGAACTCTGGTTTAGGAGATTCTGCATGCCTAATATGCTCCAAGGATACAAATACAGGACATTGTCAGTAGCAAGCAAACAATTCTGTTTCATACCTAAGAGTATCACCTGGAGTGAGATGGTTAAGATCCAGGATCTAAGACTTGATATGTTCACTGGAATGGAAGAGGAAGACAGGGAATGCAGGTAAGAGGAGGAAAAGTAAGGACCCAACCACAAGAGACAAGAGAAAAGCATTGGGACTCAGCATCTTGACAACAGTGTGACTGGTAGAAATTGAGATGCCATGGTCATTGAAGAAATGCTGTGTGCAGTGCGGGCTCTTAAATGCTGATAATGGTGTAGACAGGCAGCTGAGAAACCTGTCTCTGAGTTATCTAATCACACAAGTAAAGAGGAGATAAAGGGGGGGGGGATGGAGAGGACAGAAAAGAGACATGGATCCTGGTCAGGACAAAGGATGTTAGAGAATTAAGATACATATCAAAGCAAAGATAACCAGATAAGGATTCAATTCCAAAGCTGGAGCTTCCAAAATGTAGTAGAGCTCAGAGATATGGAAACTCAGCTCTAAAGAAACATTAGTAAGCATGCTTTGCTTTGCTAGCCTCTGTTACAAAGGCCTCTGTATGCATTGTTTCATATAGTTTTCAAAGATTTGTGCAGAAGACATTTTTATTCTATTCCATTTAAAGAAATACCAAGATTCAGAAAGATTCCTTATCTGACCTAAAATCCTCACCTAGTAATAGACAGAACAAATGATTCATAGGCTGTGCTCTTTCCAGGTCCCTGAGCCAGCTCAACAACCAGGGAAAGAATCACCTGGATACCAGAAAGGGATTCTTGCAATACCTCTCCCTGACCCAAATCAAATCAAGAATATGAATGAATAAACATGTCAGAAATAGTGATTGGATGGCTTTTTCCCCCGAGTTTAAGGCCCAGTGTGGACTGTATAACTCTGTTGATTTACCATTTGGCCAAAAACTTTATGGTATTTTTGCTGATCTATAAAGAGATAGCTAGATGACCTACAATTTTAATATACCTTGGAAATTGTTTCCACTAGTTAGGGAGTGCATTAGCATGAAGCATTCATCCTTGCTTCTTGCCATGACTTTTAAAGGTAATTATGCTTTCCTTTCGACCTAACTTTTTCAAAGAAAGTCATTTCTCTGAAGAAATTACAAAAACATTTCCTGCCTCATCTTTACCTGATGGTTGAGTTGCTAGCATGAGAAGTGCAATACCAAATGTGCAAAGGAACCACTACTTCAAAGTTCTTACATGCTGCTCCATTGTGTCTCCTGTTACAGATTGTGGCATCAGGGCTGAACTAGAATCAAAGGCTATTGCTATAACTCTCCTGCATCAGGGCCCTCAGTAGGCATTTCTGCTTCCCCTCTCCATCATCTATGTACAATACAGATCAGGTTACTCTGTGGTCCATTGAAGGAAGCCCCATCCTCCTGAAAAGTTCCCACATCTCCTTGACAACATTAAACCTTTCAAACCATCACACTTCTGACCATACCTAGAGACTTGTTTGAAAGCTTATTTAAAACTCCTGCATGGCTGTGCAGTAGTGGTGCACATCTTTAATCCCAGCACTGGGGAGGCAGAGGAAGGTGGATCTCTATTAGTTGAGGCCAGCCTGGTCTACAGAGTGAGTTCCTTGACAGCCAGGGTTACACAGAGAAGCCCTGTCTTGAAAAAACAAAAATAAAACAAACAACAACAAACCCTCCATCACAGTCTTGCCTTTTTATTATAATCAGTTGTCATGATTTGCTAAAACTACTGTATTGTGGCTTGCTTTGGTGTCTTTTCTGCTGTAACATCATTGTATAACAAAACCTCCTGTAAGTTCCTGAATTGGGGCAGAAATCTATGATTCTCTGAAATTACTCTAAAATAATTTCTATGAATGGTGAAGTTGAATTTTGTTACTGTCTTAGTAAGGGTTTTTATTGCTGTGAAGAGACACTATAACCACAGCAACTCTTATAAGGAAAATATTTAATTGAGGAAGCTCGCTTATAGTTTCAGAAGTTCAGTCCATTATCATCATGGCAGGGAGCATGGTGGTGTGCAGGCAGATGTGGTGCTAGAGTAGTAGCTGAGAATCTTGCATACAACAGGAAGTTTACTGAGACACTGGATGGTATCCTGAGCATAGGAAACCTCAAAGCCCACTCCCACAGTGACACATTTCCTCTAACAAGGCCATACCTACTCCAACAAAGCCACACCTCCTAATAGTGCCACTCCCTGTGAGATTATGGGGGCCAATTACATTCAAACTACCACAGTTAGCTGTAGCAGGCTTTCACTTTTGGGCCACCAACCAGCTCCCAAATCATGGCACAGAGAATTAATATTAGTTATGAATTCTCAGACTAGCTTAGGCTAATTTTTGGCTAGCTCTTTTACCTTAAATTAACCTATTTCTCTTAAATTACCTTTTGCCTTGGATCTCTTTACCTTGATTTTCTGTATGTCCTACTTTTCCTGCTTCTTCCATGTCTGTCTGTCTGCTGGCTGGCTGGCTGGCTGGACCTGGGCATCTCCCTCTTTTTCTTCCTCATTCTCTTAGTTAATCTTCTCTTTTCTTCTCTTCTCTTCTCTTCTCTTTTTCTTCTTCAAGCCTAGATTCTTCCTCTTATTTATTCTCTCTGCCTCCCACTTCACCTGTCACTCTTCTGCTGAGCTATTGGCCATTCAGCTCTTTATTAGACCAGTCAGGTACCCTAGGCAGGCAAGGTGAAACAGCAACACATCTTTTTATAATTAAACAAATGCAGCAGAAACAAATGTAACACATCTTTACATAGTTAAAGTAATATTCCACAGCATAAACAAATGTAATACATCTTTGCATAGTTAAATATTCCACAACAGTTAGCATCTTAGTTTTCTAGAGAAGAAAAGAAACATAAACTATAGTTGACTCTCTCACAATAATGCCATTTTTGCTTTGTCCTCTCTCCCAATAATGAGAAGGCCATATGGGATTCCTTGGCACACAGCTTGAGAACCACTACTATACTTCAGATTATGCTTATGTGCGACCTTCGAGTTCTGTTTCCTAAGATAAAGGTCAGGAGCTTATCACTATCCTTTTCTGCTTTCATCCTCTCCTCTACTTCACACCCAAATTTCCCTCACTAGGATCCTTTTCCCTCAATCTTTCTTCTATCTCATTCTACCAACCTATGACAAAGTTCAAAATGAGGGTTTTGAGAGAATAATAGAAAATCATACAAAAGAGAATAATATTAATATTAGTTCATATCAATTAATAAATTAATAATTGCTATGCAATCATACTAATAAAATATGATTTTGTAATAGAAAATCCTACTAAAAACATATGAAGTTATATTTTTGGAAAGGAAAACCACTTCAAGGTGTTTTAGCAGAAAAATCTATCATATTTCCATTATTATTTTATTTAGCAGTTTATAATCTAAAAGTTATTATAATTACTTGCCTTTACCTTAAAAAATTTGAGGCTTCTTTTTAAAAAGCTAAAGGAACCAGTGGACATCTCTAAGTTTTGTGTCAAGTTGTTACATTCTGATTGCAAAGGATGCAATGAAGGTGACATTTGTCACTGTGTGGACTCTGTAGTCATCTAGTTTAAGCCTTCAGTAGAGAAAGTAGCAGAGGTCAAACAAAAGCTATCAGGACTGGAGCTGCTGGGTGAGATGAGGCTGAGGTGGATAGTTGGCCCTGCAGTCAGGGTGTGAGCGGGAAGATGTATCACCAGTGGGGGGGGGGGGGGGGCTCAAACCCCTGAAATGTTTTCAGCAGACTGTGTCTACCTTTGAAAGACCAAGAAAGACAGTCTTAAGAATCAGGTGACACTCAGAGATTCAAAATAAACAGACCTTGATCATCTCTGTTGGGTAAGATCCAGGGAAGCTGATTTCAGTCTCTGTACCTGGTATCTAGGTAGTCTCTGGTGAAGTTTACATTTTTGCTCTTTCAAAATTATTTTTATGTGCCCTATGTATGGTTTTCAATATTTTCATAAAATATTCTGATTATACTGCTTACTATTTCCTTATATATTTAAGTATTTTCCTTTGAGCCTCTCAAAATACAAAACATTAATTAAATCAACCTCACAACTTTATCATGAGGAAGGAGTGATTTTGTTGGAAAAGATGTAAAAGTTGAATATGAAATGACCACACTGTCTTACCAAATCTGTGTGGTTGGCTTGAAAATAAAAGCTACAAGCTCAATGGCATCAACTCCCTCCCTGATCAATCCCACTATCAGATTTTATTTATTTATTTCTCTCACATGTAAGATAATTTGTGTGTACATTATCTTCATGTGGCATCACCTTTAAAGAAATGGGAGAACCACAGAGAGAAACATTATGTGATTTCATCTGTGCTTAAAAGCAAATACTCATAGCTTCTGTTTCCAATCCTGTCTTCCCCACCTCCTGGCATCTTGTTTTCTAACCCCTGAATCTCTGAGATAATGACTCTTCCAGCTAAGAAAAGGGCGCTGTGACGTCTTCTCCTCTGTCTTCAATGGGACTATTTGTGAAAGACTGAAGCGGACATTCAAACACCCTTCTCATTCCTCTAGTTTGGAAATTTTTCAAAGAAGAGGAAAAGGGGGGAGAGTGGTAAGGAGGGAGAGAAGGAGAAGAGAAGAGGAGGAGGGGAGAGGGAGGGAAGGAGGAGGAAATGACTGTGAGACAAAAGCATTCCTTCTGTCTTCTCTCCTCTTCCTGGAAATATATCGCTTCTTCATTTTGATCCTCATTTTTCTGTGTTGTCATTGAGTGCAGTGACCTGGTCAGTTGACTAAAATAGTCTTAGAAGTTGCTGGAAATGCTTTCCTCCTCAGTGAGAAAAAGTTGACATAAGAGGTCAACATCACATTGACCTTCTGTGAACTGAACTCACACTGCACTCTCTGGGGACTGAAAACAACTCTCATCACCTGTATTTCCACAGTGAAATCGGCAGATCTGGGCTTAGGAATCCTTCAGCACACAGCTGAGGTGTTCTGCAGCTATGCTATATGAGATATCAATGCAAAGAATTCCCAAGGCATAGGGCAACAACAGGATATCCAAGAGGAGTTCCAGGGAGGGCCCAGCATTGACAGTGTAGCAGAAACCAGAGGCCCCGAACCAAACCAATGACTCTTTATAAGGAACACTTGCAAGTAAAGATATATGAACAAAGGGGTTTACTGTGTGACTCACTGTGTCACACTACAGCTTCCATGATGAGATTTCCACCACCACCCTTTTTTCTTTTTTCTCTTAAATTTTATAGGCGGGGGTGGTCTGCAAGGGCAGAGGGTGGATACACAGGGATATAAAATGAATAGGATCAAGATGCATGATGTGAAACACACAAAGAATAAATAAAAAGAAAGTTTTAAAAAATCCCAAGGGCTCTTAGTGTCTCCTTGTCTTCTATACAGAACTCCCCAGCAGACAGAATCTCTCCTAATTAGGCAGCTGGTTGACTTTCCACAGCTGGTGATTGTCAGATGGTAAGAAATGGGTCTAGGAGAGCCCCTGGCACAAAGCAGCTGGATTAACTTGTTTCTATGAACAAAACAGCAGACCTCCTTTTAGAAGACATGTTTGCTGCCAATTTCTGTCAAACTGAAAAGTCCTTTTTCCAGATAGTGTCATCTGCAGCACTCTTAGTTCAGTTGACTGCAGTCCTTCATACAATTGTGAATCCACTACAACATCCTATATATATCAATATTCACATGCACATATGTACCAGGGCAAAACATCCAGCCTACTCTTCCTGAATTAACCCCTAAACTATCAAACACAGGTATTAGTCAATAATTAATACAGGAATGAAAATGTTCTTTGTCATTTGGGAAAGAAGTAGATATGTGGATATCATTTCAAACATTGCAAGAGTTTCTCATTAAATACTTTTTCTATCCAACCAGTGAATACAATAGAGGCTTCAGTGACCCATCCCGCGGGCCACGTAATTTGATGAGACCCGAGGAGGCACCTCCTGTAAGATCAATGGGGGTGAGAGAGAAAGGAGACCAGGCGCATAAAGGAAGACAAAGTCAGTCTGAGTTGCGTCAAGGTCTCGTTTATTGCAAGGGGAGTCAGGCTTAATTATGCTAGGAGCTAGGAGAAGTAGATAGGGGTATGGAAAGTTACTAGGAGGAAGTTAGGGTAAGGTAGGGTTCAGGAAAAGGTCTCTTTGTTCCAGGGCCTGATCAACGGACCATACAGCGAACCATTATGTTTCAGGGAGTAGATCAAAAGGTACATACTGTGGTCTTGTTGAAAAATGGTTGCTATTGAAACTGTTAACGGAAGATTGGGTACACAGCTTTTTCCCATGAGAATCAGTTAGGCTACTTGGCTCCTGACACTTCAGGGTTACTTTAAAAGCTAAGTTGAAGGGTGTCCAGGAGTGCTCCCCATGTAAGGGAAAAGAGGTCAACAAGCATCTATTCTTGGTCTCATTAAGGACTGACCAGAAAAAGTAAAGCCCTTTCAAAAAGTGAACAAGGAAAAGTAGCTACTTTGATTTTGTTAAGATTGCCTCTTTGCAATCTTTCTGTAAAAATTATAAAGATTGGAAGAATTGGCCAATAACACTAATACTTAAAATATCCAAGTAACTTTTATATTCACATGAATGCTATACTTTATAAATACTTCTTCTTTGTTGAGCTCTATAACATTCTCAAAAGACTGAAAGGAAATAGACCAGAATGGCACAGATATAACAGGGGACCTGGGAGTGAAAACTATGAAACATACATGCTTCAGTTCTCCACTTTCACAACCACGGCAGACATAATTAATCAATCCTGGTAGTCTTTCACCTAAGCAAGAAGAAAGTTTCAAAATCATCCTCAGTGTAAGAGCCACTAGCACATACTCTGAAGGAAAGGCAAAGGTACAACCTGTTTTCTAGACTACTGCTGAGATCCCCTCCAGTGTTAAAACTGTTATCTTCTTCTCAATAAAATCTCTTCGCCTTTGCAACTTGATGTCTCTTCATTCAACTTTGCCCTCTTCTTCTGCTATAGTGAGTTCTTTAAACATGAGAATCTTCTTTGTGCTCACTGATTAGTTCCCAAGAACCTAGAGCAGTGCTTGTCAAGGGCTTGGAGCTCAACAAATATTTATAGGATGAATAAACCTTTCTTCAATAGTTTAAATCTTTTGTTTGTATAGTTTTCAGTAACTCATCTCTGTAACAAAACCTTCCCAGCTCTTCTCATGAAAAGCTATTTCATAAAAATATATGTATTATTTTTTGAGAATTTCATATGATGTATTTTTATAATATTCATTTCTATTTCTCCCTTTAACTCCCAGACCTACTCTCACCTTCCTAACCCCCAACTTCACGTCTTCTTTCTTTTAAAATAATCTGTGGAGTGCAATTTGTGCTGGCCATACACTTCTGGGTCATCTACTGAAGTATGAATGGACTATCAGGGGCCACATCCTTAAAGAAAACTAACCCTCCCTCCTTGAGAATCCATCAGCCATCCATAATTCCTCAGTTAGGGGTGTAGGCTCATGAACCCTTTCCCCTTCCATGCTAGAATGTTGACTGGCTTGATCTTGTACAAGTCTTAAGCAGGCAACCATAGCTGCTGTGAGTTCCTAAGTGTAGAGGTCCTGCCGTGTGCAGAAGACAGTTTCCCTCCAATCCTCCCTGGCCTCTGGATCTTACAGTCTCCCCCTCCTTCCATGATGGTCCTTGAGCCTTGAGAGAGGAAGTGATACAGATGTCCCATTTGTAGCTGAGCACTCCACTGGTACTTATTCTCTGCTCTTTGACCAGTTGTGAATAGTAATATTAACCACTGTCTACAAAGAAGCTTCTCTTACAGTGTCTGAGAGCTTCACTAATCTATAGGCAGGGACACAAATTTAGAGGGCAGTTTGATACTGTGTCTATATATCAGAATGGTAGTAGTAGTAGATTAACAAATGGGACTGTTATCTCCCCAACCATGAGCTCTTGGGGGCAGTTTATAGTACCAGGCATGTGTTTCCTCCTGTGGAGTCCATAAATCCAATCAGAAAGAAACTGGCTATCTCATGCCACTATTGCACCCATTGCTGTATCTTGTCACACTGGCCATTATTGTAATCACTAGGTTCACAGTCAGGTAAGACTACTGATGATTTTTTTCCTCTAGCATCCTAGATTCACAGCTGGATAAGACTACTGATAACTTTCCCAACCTTCCAATACTATGAAAGCTGGCCAGGAGAGAAGCTTTCTGGTCAGTACCAATTTGATGTCTCCATGTTCTGTGACTAATATGTATGGTATCTTCAGTAACAGGATCTTACCATCAAGTTTTCATAGGCAGCCAAGAGCAATGAAAATCCACCTCTTTATTCTCTTGCTTCATGCATCCACACAAAAAGAATAACATATTTACCTAATTTGCCTTGCTCTACCTGTGACCCCTCAATCCATGCTTACTGAATTAAATCAGAATAACAACACATTGCCAGAAGAGAAATGTTAACTGTTAACCCAGCTAAAACCCTACAATCTACAACAGAAACCTGCCTGCAAGAAATAGTGATGCAGCTGTTGTAGGAGTGACCAACCACTTTCTGACTGAATTAAAGTCCCACTCTGTGAGATGGAACACATGCCTGACTCCTAGTTGGGGCCAAAAACCTGAAACTGGATAAGCCATGGGTCTAGGGGAGGAAATACTACTGTTCTGCTAAAGAAACATAGTAATAAAATTATTCCTAACAATATTCTGCTATACCCATAAATGAGTGTCTCTCTCAGCCATCATCAGAGAAGCTTCCTTTTGCAGTAGATGGGAACCAATACAGAGACCGACAACCGGACAGTGTATAGAGATATCAGTCCTAAATGAGATATCTTCATCAAACAAATCTCTCCCCTCAGGGCTCAGGAAGCCATGTGGAAGAGGAGGCAAAAAGATTTTGAGAGTCAGAGGGGATGGAGGACTCCAAGGAAACAGTGTCTTCCAGACACTACAGGAGTGCTGTGCATGTAAGCTCACAGAGACTATGGCATAGGAGCAAGGTCACAGAGGTGGTTTTCTCTTCATTTGTCTGTGTCAGAGTCACATTGTATGCTCAAGACCGAGCTCTTTTCGTTAGATGCTGCTACCACTTGAGACATTATTTGCCTCCATTAAGAATATGTCATATTAGTCCAGTCTATAGGGTTCAGAAATAATAGACTAGTTGTACAATTGTGGTTATACTATATTTTGAGTATTTTACTAGATATTTTTAAAAGAAAACTAGTATTTCAGCCCAATGAATATTGGTATTTGCCCCCATTTTGTACTTAATAAAACTGCTCAGGCTACTCACAGCCCTTATCCCTGCAAGAATTCCCTACTCTTCTACAAGACTGAATTCTTTCTCCTTGTACCCAAAATTTTCCTTCAGTTTTATTTTCAATACCTGTTTGTTTTGGTTTTGTCACTTTTTTTTAGCTCTCTTCTGGCTAATGTTGGCTTACTTAATCATATAAATAACTGCTTATAATTACAGCATTTCTTTGTTTATTGGTATTATCTCAATCCAGAGGAAATAAGCAAATTTTGCAACCTCTATTTGACAGATGAGAAGGAAAAGAGGAGGTACCTAAAAGGGGACTGACTTGTCAAAGTCATCCTACTGAATACTGACTTAGTCACTATTAGAACCTGTTAGAACCCAGGCCCTCAGGTGGCCACCAGGACAAGAACACGCACCTACCCCGAAGAGGCAGAAAGCATTCTGGCTACTTTCATGTCCCACAAGTCCCTATTTCCTGTTCAGAGAAAGAGTGATGCTTGTCAGGTAACATAGGTCACATATTAACTAAATATGATTCTTCATGATGAAGCCCTTCCCCTTCATTTCCATCCCCTAAGAGACCTCTAAAAGAAGACACTTTGATTAGTCTCTTTGGCTTGAAGCTCCCTACCTCAGACACGCCATGGTTAAAGACCTTTGCCTAAAAGGAACCCCTCATTCAGCATCACCCTCTTGGACCCTACAACCTAACAGAGGGTCTTTTGACCCAGTCTTTCATTCTTTCTGCTCAAACCTTACGGCCTGTTTGTGTTGTCTGGCAGCCAGGAAGCTCTCAGGATATGGAGCTCAGATTGCCTCCTCATGACAACCCTACAGGACTTCGGATTCAGCAGCAGAGTCCTTTCTGGTCCCATTGCCTCCTCAGCTCATTCACCACAGGAAAGAGCAGGCTGTGTTAGATAGCACAACTGCACTACAAAGAGAATGGAAATATCAGGACAGATAAGGAAGAAAGTAAAAATCGCATTCCCCTGTTGCCTAGAGGTAGAGAAGAAAGCATTCTTGGGGCTCTTCCTCCTGAGGGTGGGTTTACCTCCAGAATTTTAATGGCAGCCTCTTTTCCCATGCTGTTTCCCACTCTCAGGCAGGCAGATTACAGTGTTTGGTGGATAAGACTTATGACTCAGGCTTCCATCCTGCAATCAGATATATTTTTAATTTAAGTTCTGTGCAATTTGGCTAACATTAACTTTATTGGGTAATTACCTGATTTAGAGTACTTTTGACATCACTGTTGACGAGGATGTCAGCTTACAAGAGATGTGCTTTCTGACAGCAATACAAAGAGAAGCTGAGGCAGGGTTACCATTTATTAAAATTTTATAAAGCCATTTCTCCCTTGGGCTTTCCCTTGTGCTTTGCATGGGGCCACAGCTGTTAAAATGAAAATGCAGCTGCCCAGCCTCCCTGTCATCCAGGCCAGCTGCCTCTGAGCCAGGGAAATTCCCTGATGGTTTTCTTATTCACCCAGGAATTGTCAGGGCAGTGAGGCACCACCACCTGGCAAGCTAGTCAAGGACATCAGGGTACCACTAGGGAAGAGCATGGATGAGTTCTGCCCTGAGACAAAAGACAGACTACCTATGTCTGGCTAGTCAGCCCTGGTTGTCCATATTCATGATCAGCAACCCCAAAGAGGGCATGAAGCCTCCAGGATTCTGCAGTTACGTGAGTGTTCTCTTGTTAGGTAAATTTGAGAATACATGAGGCAGACTTCAAGCTTCTCTTAAAGAACTATGAGGCATAGCCACATTCACAGGATTCTGATTCTGCCCCTTGCTGTTACTGATCGGTATTGTGTCTCCTCAAAATATTTCCTTTGTTGAAGTCCAAACCTCAGAATGTGAGAATAAGGCTGTCACATGTGAAATTAGTTAAGATTGCAGTGATGCTATGTGAGCTCTTAATCCACGCTGTATAAAACGACGATGAAATGTAAACCAGGCATGGTAGTTCATGCTCGTGTTCCCAGCACTCTGGAAACTGGGATTGAATTGCCATGAGTCTGAGGCCACCCTGGGATGCATAGTGAGTTCCAGACAACTGGAGCCATAGTGTGAAAGCCTGCCTCATCAAAAAAAGGACATGTGGACAGAGATACCCACACAGGGAGGACACTGTGTAAACTTGAAGGCAAAGATCAGAAGTATTCTTCCTCAAGATGGAATACTATGAAGATTGTCACCAGACCGCCAGAAGCTAGGACACAGGGTATAATAACTTCTCCTTGGAAAACTTCAGTGAACCAAACCCTGGTTCAGACTTCTAACCTCCAGAACCCTGAGACAATCAACTGCTGTTGTTTAAGTCACCAGGTTATGGTATTTTGTTACAGCCGCCCTAGGAAATTAAGCAGAAGAGCAGACAGCTTCCCTGAGTGAGGCAGCTAGTTAGCAGTGAAGCCAGGGAGAGAAATCAAGCCTCTGGCCTGGGGCCCGTGCTCTGTTCACCAAACACCCAGTGTCCGCTCATCTTCAGAACCCTCTTGGCAGGTGATGGAGAAATGACATGGGAAGAGAGAAGGGTGGCTAGAGGAAAAGAAGATGAGAGAGGACGTAATGTACCCTCTCCTATTTTTTGTAGAACTCTCATAAATGAAATTTTGAAGGATATTGGCCAAAAAAAATGCTGAATTTGTTAAGCCTTTGCTATGTGACCCACTACCTGACCTTAGTGGTGAATCTTCAAGGTACTGATGAGGAAGCCAACACAGACACTTATAAAACATGTCAGCACACCCACCTAAAACTCAGTGTGGCCAGCACTTGGCCACTGGCAGCAAATTCAGAATCCAATTCTAACCACTTCACTATCTATTTCCATTCCTTCCACCGAGAGATGAAAGAATCTGGACAGCAAGGCCAAATACACCCCTTGGCTTTGCAGTGATCAAACCTCAGTGGAGCCTCTAAACAAATGTGCATCACTGTGCCCCAGTATTTTTCTAAAACATCCGCTCTTTAGAAAAAAGAGTGCTTTGATTACTTAGAATCAAGATATGATCCAATTTATTCAAGTACTTTTCTATAGCTGGTTCTTTCTGATCATATTCCTTTTATGGCGTTTGCTCTGAGGATCTCTGAAGTAAAAAGAGCATGCAGGATTAAAGACCTCTTCAGGATGCAAGTCTTCATATCTTCATACATTACAGCAGATCTGCAGTGTAAAATTTTCACTTGGCCTCCCCTTTGATGAAAGGCCAACAGTGAGCCTCAGCACCGGGATAAAGCCATCAGAGCAAATGGCTGGCTTTTCTGGAGCAAGTTTGATTCCAAGGGTCTGGCCCTGTGCAAGCATACAAGTCAGAGGTTCCATGCCACCAAGGCTCAAAACTCAGGTTAGCCTTCACATGCTGCACCTCAGGCAATTAAACACAGCTATCAGTTTCATAGCCTATTAACCAGATAATATTCCCAAGAGAACTGGAGCTTCTTCTATCTCTTGGTATTACCAATTTGTGCCCAATACAAAATGTTTTTTGTACAAAGAAAAATAATTACCGTCATTTGTATGAGAATTAGGAGCCAGATAGAGAAAAGCTAGGGAGCACAACTTTCTATAACGTTAGAAATAGTTTGCAGGAGTTTGAAATATCCTCTCATGCTAGACTGAAGAACATAATTTAAAACCTCAAAGATTTTCTACTTGCCCTGAAGCAAGCAGCTACTGTAATAATTTAACTGGAACCTTTTATTACATTAGTCACCAACTTTAAAAATGTAAATCTTTTGAATAAAAGCAACATAAAAGGCTTATTCTTCAGCATTTTTTCTTCTAGAGTCTCTGAACTTTCTCTTACATCTTTTTTCTCAGCTTATCAGAACATAAAGAAATTCATGCTCATGTTCCTTTTGGCTCTTCATTGTCCATGTGTATTCTAAAAGGTGTCTCGCTTATATCAGAATCTGGAAATGCATTGTTTGGAAGGAAAAAAACCTAATTCCAAAATAGCCTATGCCTATATTTTCAAGTTTGGGTGTACAGACTGGTTTGTGCCAGACCTTAAAAATGAAAATGATGAATATAAATGTCATTGAGTTTTTAATTGACTGAATGTGGGACATGTCCTAGATATAAACAAGTAAGAAGTCCCTCAGGGAGCCCAAAGTTGTTTAGGCTACTACTAAAACTATATGCCCATATTGATAAGAACAGTGCATTTGAAAATATGATGTTAGCCTGGTACACATAGTTTTAGCGGTGTACAGAATGGTTCCTTTAGATCTCTAGATGCAGCATAGGAAAAACATCCCATTTCTGAAACACTGTAAAATCTTAGTCCAGGATGGAGAATTCCTAACTGTTCCATCTTTCCTCATGTCTATCTTATCCAGGGGTCCTCACAGATCAGCATGCTTGAGACTCAGCCAGTGGCTTTCGAGCTCCCACCTCTGCTGGTCAACACTGGCAGTTTCTGGTTCTGCAAGTCTAGAGTGAGACCTGTGAGTGTGACTTCTAACAAGGGCTGAGTTGACAGGGTCTGCTGTTGCCAGAACCATACTTTGAGAACCTCTAGTCATAAAAGAACAAGAGAGTGCCATTTCAATAGTCACAAAAATGATTAGAGTGGTATTTAGGTGTGTCACTTTTGTTGTGTATTTCTATTTGGTTTCCTTTTCCACAGACAGGATAAAAGGTGTTATCAGTGTCATGTTATAAATCACCAGGACAGACCTTTAAAATGAGAGAAAGAAATAACCTAATTCTGGCTGAAACTCCTCACCACCAGCCCCTCACCCCACTTAAAAACTATGAAAACCCCCACTTAAAAACTGAAATGGTATTCAGTTTAGCAAACTCTCTATGGGGTCCCTTCATCTAAAGAAATGTTGTTCCCATGTCATCTGAAGAGCATGGTCCTCTCTAGTAGTCTCAGTATGTCTAGGCCAAGGGGAGGAGACGCTAAGAGCTTACGTACAACATCACAGATTATTGTGTGGTCTTAGAGATTATTGTGTGGCTGGAGGAAAAGCCGTCACCTCTCTTGTCTTCATTTTCTGCCTTGACATATGGAAATATTATTGTCTTTTTCCTTCAGTACCTTTCAAAGGTCAGTGTCGTCTGGATGTTTTTTACTGGATCCCCGCTATTTATTTGTTAAAGTTTGGAAATGAGCCAAACTTGAGGTTTTACTCCCAAGGCTCCTAGAAAACCAGGTTCAAATGGTTAGCCAGCCACCAAGGGCCATGATGGTGTTCTATGCTGCAGACAGAGGCCATGTGGATGTCCATAGAATATGGTGCTGCCAGAGACAATGTTAAGGCCTGTGTCCCATGTTGCCACCAGAGACCAAATTGAGGTCCATGACCTGTGCTGCCACCTCCAAGGACTATGATGGTGTCCAAGGACCATGATGATATCTGTGGTCTGTAAGGCTTCCCGAAAGCATGCGGAAGTCCATGATCTGTGCTGTAACTGACTGCAAAGGACAAGGCAGCTTCTTTTGTAGTGGTATTTATAACTACAGAGTCACAGCTGAGAATGAGAAACATAGAAGGCTTCTGTGAGAACCCCTCTCCCCACTCCCACCCCCCAAAAAGAAGCAATCTAGACAGGAATCCATTAAGACAGTGCTTAAAAATTGTGATAGGGATCCTGAAGTGCAGCTCTTCACAGTTGATGACTTCTAGATGGGAGTAGGGGTGGGAAGGACTCGGTTTTCTTTAAGGGGCTGGCCACTGGGAGTTTGACCATGCTCCAGTGAGTATACAGGCAACACAAATTGGACTTGGTATTTTTTTCTTTTATTCTTTTTTTCTTGGGGGGAGGTCACAAGGGAAGGGACATGAACCTGGGAATATGGAGAAGTGAATGTGATTAGGATGTATTATGTGAGATTCCCAAATAATCAATTAAAATATTATGCTGAAAAAAAAAACAGATTAGCAGGCTATAGCACTCTGTCTCTGAAATCACTTTCAGTTGTTCCTCTCTGGCCCATCAGCTCTGCCTTTGATGCTGTCAGGGTGCACAGTACTGCAGCCACAAGTCTCGTGAGAATTCCTATCTATAGCTTTCCACTTCCCAATGCAGCTAATATTCCCTAAGGTTGATCTAAACCTACTTAGAAGTCCCTAATGCCTGATTGTCAGCACCTCAGAGGAAATCCCTTGTCTTAACTACTCAGTAGAAAGTGAGGGTGGCCATTTCACTGTCTCCTCTACCTGTCGCATATTGGCTAATTAGCATCCATAAGCCATTTGTTTCCTCCTTCCTAGTCTGAGAAATTGACCTACAGACAGAGCTGAGATGGAAATGGAACAGATGTTAGGGTCCTGGAGAAGTCTCACAAAAGACCACCATCCATGTATACAAGAGCATTTTTACTCCAGCGTGCTGGGGCCTGTCATCTCACTCAAAGGCAAAATGGTGAAGATCCTGAAAGGAACCCACAGTCTCCTTTTAAGCACAGCCAATGGGAGGTCCTAGAGCAGTTAGGTCATTTTAGTTATGATTGGCTCAAGCAAGTAGCAATCATATTAGTACATTCTAATGGCCAGGGATAGTCAGGGGCTGATCAGGGAACAGTTTTACATTTAGGGCAGGCCTGGACAAGTCCCAGGCTTTATCTTTGAACTGCTGTGGAGGCTGGCTGGCCTAGTACACAGCGACTGTGGGGGCTGGCTCAATGGCCCAGGCTTGGTGCATCCTATCTCCCTGTCCCTATTGTCAGTGATTAATTGCCCTTTCTTTGTAGCTCTTTTAGAAACTGCTTGTTCAGTCTCAGGAAACTGAAATTGAGGCCTGATGTCTGAGAGAAGACTGAGCAGCCTGTCATGGTATCTGCTCAGCCCTCTCAGCAGAAACATTGTCTTTTCAAGAAACCTTTGCAAGTTAATGGAAAGGAGAACAGGGGTTCATCAGTAACCAGCTGCTTATTGGCCTTGGTGGTTTTGGGTGTTTAGGAAAGACATCTGGGATGTGTTTCATCTCTTTTTCCCCCAAATAATGCTAACCCAACATCTTCCTATGAAAATCTGAGCTCAGTTTTCTGGAACTAAACTTGGAGGAAAAAACACTCAAAAAAGGACCTAGTCCCTATCAAGAGAACCTATGGGTGCTATAACAAGAGACAACTTCAGACCTAATAGTGCCCTTCCCTTCCTTTCAGGACAAGAACATTGAGTGGAATTTAGATTTTCCAGAGTCATCAGTTCTTAACAGCCCCCAGCCTCCTTAGTCAATCCCTGCTGGGAAGCAACTTATAGTCCCATAACCTTGTGCAGAGATAGCAACTATATCTACTATGTATGAGCATCTTGTTCAGTTCTTTCCTTGATTGGCCAGAATCACCTGACTCTTTGCATGGCTGAGTGACATGGAATTTAGATGTCTGCCTGGTATGGAGCACAGGGTAGGCAGGAACTCACCAGCCATATATTTAACCACTCTACAGATTTACCAAAGAAGATACCTTGTTTGCCACAGACATCAATGGGAGAATTATTCCCATTCCAAAGAGAAACTAAAATGTCTACTCTGCTTCTCTAGTAGCCTACTAACATCCATGGTGTATTCCAGATGACTTTCCCCTACCTTGGCCACATCTCTCTAAAACTTTCCTTCCTCTCCAATCATCACCAATCCCTTTTCTACCCCTGAGTCTTCTAGGCTGAGGGGTGAGTAATGTGACTCTGGATCCAGGCTGCCTTGGCTAAAATCCATGTTCTAACAGAATGAGACTTCTACAGTAGTCCCCCTCAAGTGTGGCTCTGTCTGCAAGCAGAACTTCCTCATCTCACACACTGGTAGAACCACCCACTCTTAAGTCACCAAGAATCCATAGAAATGAAAGAGCCAGAGCAGAGACCCAGGCAATGGTTCTCCTCCGTCAGCAAGCCCCTGGCATGCTTCATTCTATGGTAGATATGTCCCCAACGCCCACTCTCCTCACTGGATTTTTCTTCCATCTCCTTGCCTCAACTAAAACCCAGAACTGCTCTGAGATCTCACTTCTATAGCCCTGGCCAGACAAGGTGGCACGTTCTCCTGTGCTTTGTAAGACAGTGCAGACAGTACCCTCTTAATTGTCATTCTACTACCAGAAGCATCTCCTAGCTCTTTAAGATAGCCCCAGGGTAAGGCTCCTTTAACAGTCTCATCCATCTGCCAGCCCTGCTTGGCAGCTAGGCCCTGGTCTTCCCCCACCCTCCAGCTCTGCCACTTTTCCAAGTATCTCTTTTGCTCACCTGTATGACTATCCATGTATATCCATTATATCCACATGAATATAAGATCATAGATTTCTGCTTTCCTCACTTTCATGACCTCCTTTCCATTATGGTCACTTTTTCTGGACCCTGAAAGCTATTATTATCTAGAACCTCCAAAAATAATCCACTTTCTGTCTTTCAACCTGATCAAGACCTTGATTCCTCAAGCTAGATGAAGATTCCCTGTCATCACTTGCTTTCTGATCAAGGCCCCGCCTTTTTCACTTACCTTGCCAATATCCTCAAACCTTTCTCCATGTATCTTGCTAGAAACTAACAAGTTTCTACCCTACCTTCTGTAGTTCTCCACTTGGAATGATACGTAGCAAAGGAAAAATCAAATAGCCACAGAAATAGGCACTATTCCCAAGGACATAAATCTTCTGTTCCTTGACATGGTCTCCTCATAGCTTCTGCCTATTTCATGTTCCCATTCTCCTAAAAGTCCTAGACTCAAAACTACCCCTCCAGTTTTAGTACATAATCTTTATTCCTAGCTTATGGAAAAGTAGGCACCATAGACAAAGAGGGGACCTTGTACCCACTACACATCAACATGTTTCCCTACCTCTGCATCATCATTCCCCTACTGCCTCCCATCCCTGAAAAAAGAATCCTTCTGTGTCAGACAATAACTTTACTTGCACAGTATTCTTTCTGACTTCTGAAAAATCATTACATAATTTGCCACTGGGACTTTTTCTCATGCTTTCTTCTGAGGTTCTCTACAAACGACACATCCAACAGAGCAGCAACCCATGTGAGGCAAGAAAGAAATCTGGTTCAGCATGACTTAGTAGCCAGTATTGGTTCAAACTTCTAGAGTCTGACATTGGGCAGTTTATTTTAGGCATATTTAAGCACAGCACAATTTTGAGGGAAAGTTTCCTGGTGATAACTAACTCAGTCCTGTGCGTACAACAAAGCTTGAGATATGTTTGCATTGAAACTCTTTACAAAGTACATATGACCTCTTCCATAAAGATGGGTTCTAATGACTGAGAAGCGCTGTTCAAAATTAAGGTCTAGGGAAGTAGAGTCTGAGGTAAACATAATAGTCTGGGGGACTCAGGTGTTTCCTGACCCTACGGATAGCACAAGTCACCAGGCTGTCAACTACATCCATTCCTAGCCGAAAGGAAATGGACAGAAAACAGGTATACATCTCTTCCATTGAAGAGACAGCCCTGCATGTTGAACATTCCTAGTTTCTCTAATGCTCATCTGTGAACACAGGGACCTTGTGCCCCCTACACTTTCCTGCACATTCTCCATATCTCTGAAATGTGCTGGAGTCTAAAGATTTAAAACATTTTCTCACTCCATCTCTACCCTCCTTCTTTACCATGAAACTTTTTGACAGAGTCACTTTCACTTCAGCTGCCACTTCCTAACTTGCACGCTGTCTCTGGCTTGTGTACAAGATGCTCACAAATGTCACAAGTGATACCTGTGCCACTAAGTCCAAAGGATGCTCTTCAGTCCTTTTCTGCAGTATTGAACCCTGACCACTCCTCCTTCTTACTCAAAGTTCTCTCCTTTTGGCTTCTGTCACGTCACATGCACTTCCTCTTTCTTTAGCATTCTTGCCGCTTGAAAGACCTTGCTTCTTCTGTTTGCCACTTAAATATTTATGTTCGTTGTGATTTAATGATTGGAACTTGCTCCAGTTATTATCATAGAACAAATGACCCCAAAACTCAGTGTCCTAAAGTAGCTATCATGGTCAAGACATCCGGGGCCAGCACTATAGCAACTCTTCTGTTCCCCACAGCATTGACTAGAACACATATAGTGTTTCAGTTCATGGTTTGGCCAACAAAGTGGTTCTGGGCACCTTGGCAGAAGTGATCAGAAAGTTAGAAATCTATGTCTCTGCAGCTTTCCAGCATGATCTCTCCAGCAAGAGTGCCAGCCTTGTCATAAGGCAGTTCAAAGATCCAAAAACAGATATTGCAAGAGACAGAAAGGAAAGGCTGGCTGACCAAGGACCTAAGCCTGTGTCTAGCACAGCAGTACTCCTGATTCTGTGGATTCAGGAGGAGGAGACAGAAATGTCCAATGAGAGGGAGAGCCAAGAATCTTCGGCCACCTAGGGTACCACAGACACCTTCTCCTCATCTCTGCAGTCCCTGTCATGCCCTCCTGGAACATTACACTGCCCTCTTATCTCCTTCTCCATGCTGCCCCTTCCATCTTGTTATCCTAATGAAGTCAGAGCAGTCTTTCAATCACACATATCACATCATATCACTCACCTGGTTAAAGCTCTTTTACATTGCCCATTACCTTAGAAGAAAGCCCAAACGCCTTCACACAGATGTTTTTACCCTCACTTTACCCTTTACCTGTCTCACTTTACCCTCACTTTACCTGTCTTTACCCTCACTACTTTTCTCTTTTTTTTTTTTCATTTTTCTTTATTAAGAACTTTTCTACTCACTCTACATACTACCCACAGATCCCATCTCCTCCTTCCTCCCACCCTCCAGCCCTCCCTCCCAAGCCACCCCACATCCCCACATCCCCCAAATCAAGGTCTCCCATGAGGAGTCAGCAGAGCCCAGCACACTGAGTCTAGGCAGGTCCAAGCCCCTTCCCACTGCACCAAGACTGCACAAGGCATCACACCACAAGCACCGGATTCCCAAAAGCCTGCCCATGCACCAGGGACAGATCCAATCCCCCTGCTTGGGTGCCCCCCAAACAGTTCAAGCCAAACAATACTCTGGTTTCTCTTCAGCTCATATAAATTTTTCATCTTTTACTACTTTTCTCTTAAATTCTAACTCTGTGCATGTCATGATTTCTTTTATTTCCAAGCCTTTTTGTATTGTTTCCTTTGGAATATTCTGACCATCACCCTGCCCCATGCCCCATCTCCCACAGGTGAGCACAAATGCACACTTCCACACTCATTGTCCTCTTTTAGCCTCTTAAATCTCTTGTAGTCCCAGAGCAGACAGAACTAACATTGATTGGAAACACCTTAGAAAAAAGGAAAGTTTCAGGCCCTATTCTCTATTTAATGGACAAGTTAAAAGCTTTCTAAGTGTGGCTCAGAAATTATAATTTTTGTATGAGATAAAATACACCCAACATACAATATATTCTTGTACAAAATCTTTAACAATAAATAAATAAAAATTAAATGGTAAAGGATTAAGTAGAAGTCATGATTTTAGCAATTCTCTCCCAGGTGAATCTAATGCACTCTAAAACTAAGAATCACTGGGTTGTATAGCACTTCCTCCAGGGAACTTTCTCTACCCTAATTCTTCATCAATGACTGTGTCTTACCACTTTCTTGAATGTTTCTGTGTCTCATACTTAACCTAATCATAGCCCTCATCACAAGCTGGTACAATTGCCAAGTATTTTATTAACACCCCCCTCTTCCCTCTGTCCCTCTCCCTCCCTCCCCTCTCACAGTCTCTACCCTGTTTATAGCTGTGTCTTCAGCATCTACACAACCCATACCACAGTAAGAGCTGAGAAGTTGTGAAGCCATGTGCCTTCATACCACTCTCATATGAAGATATACTACAAACACCAAGAACAAGAATGCCATGCACTGAGGGTATTTGTAGCCAGCAGCTAAGATCAGGATTCAGTGGACTTGTTCTTCTGATATTATTGTATTATATAGACTTTCATATACTGGAAAGGAGGTGCTGAGTAGGTGCAGAGTATATAACCACAAAGGAGGACAACTGTGTGTGCTGTTGACTCTACCTAAAGCCCTGAAAATGGGCCACAAGACTCTAGGCCTAAAGTCAGATGAACCAAGATAATAGTTCACCATCCCTGCATGGCCAGTTCCTCCATTCCTTGTCTTTTAATATACTAACTATGTTTACTGGCACTTCCACAATGCCAGTGAATCTTTCAAAATTTGGCAGAAAAGAAGAATCTGGGTCATGCAACTGTGAAATCTAAATAAGGTATAATTAACATGTCCATCAACTTCCACAGAAGCTATGCTAGTTTGCAACTATTCATTAATACTGGACAGTAACAGCAACCGGGTACCATGCAGACACCAAGCTGAAGATGGGAGACTCGATGTGGTGTGAACCTGAAGTGCTGTCAGCCGTGAGTAGGAATGAACTGCCTCTGCATTCTGCCTAGGCAGACAGAACTATTTAAGAATTGGAGGTTAGACTCACGAGTGTAGTGACACAATTACTGGCTCTTGGTCCTCTTAAATACAACCTTATTGTTCACAAATCATGAAAAACATTTCATGAATTGTTTGGGAACTTGGGAAATAGGACCCCTTCTCAAATAGAAATGAAATGCCAAATTGGCTTCTGAAAATCAAGAGAGAGCTGAATATGAGTCTCAGATCTTAACTGTGTGACCTAGTGAGCATTTCTGCTCTTTGACTTCAAAGCACAATAATTAAAGCTCTTCTGAGTGTTAATAAGTAAGGCATTGCATGTAATTTAACTAGTATATAGCTAATATGCAAAGTAACTATCTCCCTGTTCTTCCCAATCAAAACTAGACAGTAACATACTTTAAAAGTACCAATTGGACAACAGGCATAGTAACTCATGCCTGTAATCCCAGCACTTGGGAGGTAAAGGCAGGGATCAGGAGTTCAAAGCCAGCCTCAGCTATATAACAAATTCAAGGCCTTTCTGGATTCTATAAAACCCTATCTCAAAAAAATTGAATTAAAACACACACATACACACACCCTCACACATGGACTATGGAGAACAACATGGCAGTTTCATAAACTAAAACAGAATTGTTATATGATTCAGTCATCGTATTTCTAAGTATACATTTAAAATAATCCAAGAGGTGATTTTAATCTCAAAGAGATATGCACATACTTATTCATGATAGCCAAGAACTAAAGTTAATCCAAATGTCCACTGACAAATGAAAGGATAAGCAATGACTACACACATAATAATACAATGTAATTCAGCTTTACAGAAAGGAAACAGTCACATGCTACTACAATGTGGAAGAAACTAGAGAATATTTTGCTAAGTGAAAAATATAGCCACAAAATGTCAAATACTATATGATGTCACATATATGTAGAATTGTCAAACTTTCAGAGAAGATAGAATGATAATTACCTGGTGGGGAGTGGGGAAGGAAGTTGTTCAGTGAGTATAGAGTTCAATTTTACAAAATCAAAAAAAGTTGGAGAAATCCATTGCATAATGTGTGTAATTAATTCACTTAAAAATATAGGTAAAATGTTGAGTTTGGGACTATGTGGGAGTTTTGTCACCACATTTTTAAAATGTAATTTTGAAAAACAAGTAGACTTAGTCCTTTCTATGTGCTCCCTCTAATATCATGTGATCTGGCCCCCGCCACTCTCTCAGCCCCTCCACTCACTCACCTCTCCCACCTGCTGGCAAGTAACTGAGGTTGCCAAGTTTCACTCTGGCCATCCTCTCCTTTTGCTCTCACACCTGATTTCATGTAATTCTCCAGCTTTGTCTGCCCCTTACATGCAAATGACTATTGCTCACTGCTCTGCCCAAGTCTAAACTGTGCATGTGCTGGGTAAACAAGCACCTGATTCCCCATTCCCTATCCAGATCAAGCTCTAGAACAGTTTCCAACCACTTTCTGTCCACCTCCATCTGACTATCCCATGGGTCCCCCAAATTTAACATATCTTAACCCTAATTTGTTCAACTTCTAGGGGGAATTTTTAAATGCCTCCTCTTGTTTTGGGCAATATTTTCATCAATATTCTTTCAATCTGCTCTCACAAGGTATATAAACTCTGTTGCTCTTTCCTTAGAGGTGTCTTGCAGATCTGGCCACCTTTCTCCTTCCTTGTCTCAGAGTTCATTACTTATCAGCTGGGCAATTCTAGGAGCATTGCCTTAATCTCTATTTGCTCCTCTAATCTCATTCTCCAGTCATGATAGGTTTTCCTTTCTGAACATTAAATCTCATCATGTAGCCAGTAAGTACCATCATAGGTGTCCATCTGTCCAGAGTCAGTTCCACACTCAGCAGGGCTTACAAACCCCTTATTCTGCCCCCCACTCTTTCTGGGTGCTCTCCTTCCACTGCCCACTTCTGTAAATCTATGTATACTACAGATAGGCTCCCCACCGCCTCCAGCCTTCTCTTCCTGGAAATAGCTCATGCTGTCTGAGCATTGAATAAGCACCCAACAATAAGCCACACAGCTATGATGGAAGCAATTTAATCTGGAAAATTGTTCTTCCCTAGCACAATGGTCCAGCCACCTTACCTCCTGACAGACTGAAATGTTCTTGCAAAATTCAGCTATCACAAAGAAAAGATGCAAGGACATGGAGCAGAGGTATGAAGTAACGGTTTTTATTAGTATAATAATCAATTGTATCAATGTAGCATATTTTTCAGGACCCAGAACATTAACAGCACCTGTAACAGAGTAGCCTATGTCCACATTGTTAATGAATATATAGTGGTTCGCCCAATACGTGGTGTGGTGTAATCTTCATAATTGGAAGTTGTTGTTATTATTATCATAGAACCAGCCCTCTTAATCTACTGCTGAGGCATGTATTATCACTAACAGTCCTCATTATCATCTCTAGTACCACTGTGTAATCAATTGTCGGTAAAGGAGTAAGAGAACTGGAAGTGACAGGTGCTACCTTGAACATGCTAAGATAAAGGTTCAAGGTCCAATAAGGCAAGACAAAATCACACCCATGTAAGTGTGTATAGTTCATATAAATCCTGAAGACTTACGTAACTAATCATCCTGTTAAATAGGGTTAATTCAAGCCTAGTTCTCCTCGTTGTTTTAACTGCATAATTAATTCAATTGCCCAGATCATATGGATGCATTTGTATTATTAGAAAAATGGTCTTTAAAGAAATAAAATTATCTATTTACTAATATTCCAAAGTTGTTCAGAACCAACTAGACAATTCTAGAAAGTTCTCTGACAAAACTGATGGTGTTGGTTCATGTCACTAATAGCAGCATTAAAGAGGCTGAGGCAGGAGGATAGCTATGAGTTCCCAGCCAACCTGCACTGTGTAGTAAGCCACAGGCCATTCTGAGTTACAGAGGTAGACCTTATCACAGGGAAAGAGAGGGAGCAAGAGAAGGAAGAAAGAAAATAAAGTCAGACTACTAGCAAGTAGCTCAGCAGATGAAGGTGCTTGCTGCCAAGACTGATGGCCTAAGTTCAATCTTCAGAATACACATGGTGAAAAGAGAGAGCTGACTCCTGCAAGCTGCCCTGTGACCTCCACGCACATGCTATGGAAGGAACACCCACACACAGAGCTGACTCCTGAAAGCTGCCCTCTGACCCACACGCGCATGCTATGGCCGGAACATACACAGAGAGACAAATAAATAAATTAAGCAGTTGGAGAGATGGCTCAGCAGTTAAGAGCACTGGCTGATCTTGCAGAAAACTCGGGTTCAATTCCTAGCACCCACATGGGTGTTCACAATCTGTAGCTCCAGTTCCAGGGGATCTAATGCTCTCTTCTGGCCTCCATGGGAACTGCACACATGTAATCCACTTACATACATGCCAGCAAAAAAAAAAAAAAAAAAAAAAAAACCTCATATATGTAAATGAAAAATATATAAATCTTTTAAAAAGAAATGTAAGAGTAGGAGGAGAAAATGAAAGGAAAATAAAATAATATTATTTATTGCTATGAGCCACAGGACTGTAGTAGGTATTCGGCTGAATATGGTAAAGCTATACCTGGAAGAATCAAGGAATTCTTCCAGAGGAACTCAAACCTCAAGGAGCATTTGGTGTTATTCGGCTTTTAATATATCAGCTGTTTCCTGATATGAATTTCTTATGTGCTCTCATACCTTCCCCAAGAACTTCTAACAGTGTATTTTTTTTTAAAGATTTATTTATTATGTATACCAAAGAGGGTGCCAGATCTCATTACGGATGGTTGTGAGCCACCATGTGGTTGCTGGGAATTGAACTCAGGACCTCTGGAAGAGCAGTCGGTGCTCTTAACCTCTGAGCCATCTCTCCAGCCCCCAACAGTGTATTTTATCTGATATACTTCTCCAGCATCCAAAGCCTGAAGGCAGACAGGACAAAGCATTTCAGACCAACACTGAGTCTCCTGAATTAAGGTAAACACTCTTACAAAGACACTTCCTAGGCCTAGGAGACAGGCGAAAGTTAGGTGCATAGCTTTGTTTCTTGTGCAAATTAAGCCCAGACACTCCTTTCTTATACAGTCTTAGTGGTATTTATACCAACATTATAGACTCCTAACATTTTACCTAGCCATTCTAGAAATATGGTTTGAGCACATAAATTCCCTTTTTCTGATATGTTAAACCAATTTTAGCTCTTAGTTGACCTCCTCCCTTTACTTTTGGGTTGTAATAGAAAGCCTGATGGTCACTGCCTGAGGAAAACTCTTATCTACCTTTATGACCCTATAAGAATTCAGGCTTGGTGACCTTGCCTTAGCCAGAGCACTGCTACTACATGGGTATATGACTATGAACTTCAGAGACTTGGGGGACTTGATTGGAGAACTGGATGGAGAACTAGAAGGACAGATGGGAGATGAGGAAGAGCCTGACAGGGAAGTCTAGGCAGGTAAGAATAAGATGAGAAAGACCAAAATGGGGCAGAGCTAAGATGAAGGAATCAAGATAGCCTTTAGAGGGAACAGCAGATAAATATAGAGAGAAATCTAGCAAGAAAGGAGCTAGGCATGAGAGCAGAATAGAAGCTGTGTAAAGAGAGAACTAACTCAGAAGAATAGTGCATGGTCTAAAATGTGTACATAGATTTATTAGTGAATCTTTCAGATTAATCCACCACTAGTAACATCACTTCTGGAACTCTGGGTGAAGGCTATCAAGAGGCTGATTCCCAATAGCTTTCAATAGTTTATATTATTTGCCTGTATCCTGAGTAAAGCCTGGCTTATTTGCAATTTGAAATTATTGTGGTATACCCATGCTACTACAGGCTGCTTCTACTTATGTTTGATTATTCTTAATTTTTTTTTTACCACAAGGCTTTACAACAGTTTCCCAATCCCAAAATAAGCTGTCTTCACAGTGGTATTGGGAACCTCTCAGGAAAAAAATCGTAACTGAAGCCAAGTTATTCTGCATATGTTCTCAGCCCCAATTACAGGAAGGCCTTGCCATTGCTTTCAATATAATTCAGGTGACTTGTGGACACAAAGCAGCTGTGTGGCAGGAAATTAATGTCATCTCATTCCTAATGCAGTTAGGAGTTCTGGAACTTTAGGAATCATGAAAACTGCAGATTGGGATACTTTTAATCTTAGTCTGGATACTGTAACAAAATACCACAAAAAAGTGGCTTAAAATAACAAAAATTAGTTTCTAACAAATTCCAGAGGCTAAGAGGTCCAAGACAAGTTGCCAACAGTCAGCGTCAGGTAAGGACCCACTTCCTCACTCATAGATGACCATCTGCGACTGCATCTTCACAGGCACAGGAGATGAAGGGAGTTAGAAAGCTCTCCAGGGTCTCTCTTCATAGACCATTCATCCCATCCATGAGGCTCTCCAGTCCTATCTGAACCACCCTAAAGTCTCTACCATTGCCTTGAGGGTTCAGAATTCAACACACTTTTGAGGGACACAGCATTCAGTCTATAACAATTATCCCCCTTGAATTTGTTCTCATTGGGTTTTTAAGCCCTGAAACTCAATCAAGGTTTGATCTCCTTGTACAAATTGTACATCATGACTTGCAAGAGTAGAAACCATTTCTTACTACTCACACTTGGGAGGCATTGTGATTCCTTCAGGAAAGTATTCTTAGCAGATTTCCTGGTTCTAGTCCTAGAATCTTTGGCACACAATTTAGATCAATCAATGTATGGTTTAATAACTAATAACTAAATTTGGATCAATCAATGTATGTTCTAATAACTAATAACTAAATTTAGATCAATCAATGTATGGTCTAATAACTAATAACTAAATTTAGATCAATCAATGTGTGGTCTAATAACTAAAGCAGATTCACTTCCAACATGACCACAAGAGTTCAGGGCATGAGTGCCAAGGGATCCAAATGGGCTTTCCAGACTGTTCCTCAGAAGACATCACTGAGGCACCATCCTGAACCCTGCCAGCACCAGCCCCTCAGACTAACTCCTCCGTTAACCCAGCTCATTCTTGCCACATTCCATTTCATGCCTCATCTTCTCCATCAGTCGTAAGGCTTCGTCCAACAGAGTCATAAGATTTTCTGTTATCATTGCTTTCATATGCTTGAGAAAGTTGCCTATTTCAGTCTTAAATTCTGCATGTGAGAAGATAAGCCAAGTCTGGAGTTCCCCTTAGAGACCAAGACCTGTCAGTAGCACTCATTATTTTCTTTGTTTAGTGGGAATAAGCTGCCTCCTCCCTGCCTTCCTCTTGTGAAAGGTTGTAAGAATTGTTGAAATCTGAAGATTCCCACAGCAACCACTGGGGCAGATGACCACTAGAATGAGGATCTTCACCAGTGTGAGGGAGAGTTATCCAGTCACACTGGCCACTTCCGTGGTCCTCGGCATTTCATTCATTCCATATATCATTCTCCACAAGACTACATTTACACAAGGCTTCTGGGTTAAGTCTGAAATAAGTAAACAAGGAAAACACTGCACAGTGCTGAAATCACATCTGAAACCCCCGTAAGAGGGCACTGGCATCTCTCCTGAGTTTAACAAACTTGTCTCTCCACTGACACTAAAAGCACTTACCGTGTTTTGGTTGAGCATCCTTCTTATATTCACAGACTGTTTCTTTTAAGTAAACAAATAATAAATAAATACCTTTAAATTTAAAAACATACATCACAGCAAGACACACTAGAAAAGCACAGAAGAACTGAGATAAGTTGAAAAGAGTAGAACACACAACTCTTTTTAGATGCCCACTAATAGCACTATTGTCCACAAATAGACCTCCCTCCCTCTGTCCCACCCTCCCTATGTCTCCTGCCCCCTACCCACCTTCTTGATAAATACCTGGTGTTTGGAGAGAATACATAAAGAAAACTTAACTCCCCAGAGGCATAACCCCAGTTCATGTGGCTCCTGCCTCCTCTCTGTCATCCTCATGTTTCAGTTCTGAAATGTTCTTCCCTCTCATCTTCTCCCTCACCTCTTTCATTTTATAGTATCCTGTCTCAGGACCTTCTCCTCATCTTGATTGTGAATCACATCTTATTCTCATCTGAAGCCCATGGAGCCTGCAGCAGGCCAGAGTCATCTCTATTATTATTTGAATCATGGCGGGATACCAAGACCATTAAAGAATTCCCCTTTCTAGACTATGTTGAACAGGAAAGACTTGGCCATCCTATCACACTGAAATTTACACCTGTTAGTTGCTGGAAGACAGATTTCTGGTCACTATTAATTAAGGACAAATCATATAACGTTTTCAAGCTCCATTTTCCCGATCTACAAAATGAGGAGTATGTGTGAAGTATATGCCATTCTATTTCCCAAGTTTACATAAAGACATCAAATGAGATAGGACAATAAAAAAGGGATTCATACCTATAAAATACGGTTCAAATGGTTGCATGTCAAGTCATCTGTCTTTCTCCACACTCTTGCCATAAACATAGATAGAATATCATGAGCTCTCTGGAGAATCTTCCACAAATTCTAACCTTTATTATTGTTTTTATGTTTCATATCCTACGGTCTCTCTAACCTTTTCTTTTGTACCTCCTGATGCTGTAACTTGAGCCATTTTTCTGAGGTGATTTTTATCCAATAACCAAGCAATCACCACTGTGTGCCCTAGTCTAAGGAAGTGGGGGTCATTAGCTCAGATGTCTTTGACTTCAGGGAAACTTTCTGATTGCTCACAAAAGGACAAAGAAAAACTTAAAGGGCCTAGAACCAAGCCTGTGGGCAGAATTTCTACTGACAGAGCTAATTCTGGCGTAATTTAAGGAATTTAATTCATCACAGAATTAAGTATAGAGAAAGGGCTCCTGCCAGCTTTACATTCTCAGGGTGAGAGCATTAGAACCCTGGAAGAAACTGTTTCTCTCTCATTATTGTAAGCTTCTTGGTATTTTTAGCCTTCAACTATGTGGTCTCTGTGAGGGTCCTTCTAGCTGTGTCTTCTCCAGATCTCCGGAGGATGGCCTGAATGAAGTGCTGGTTGCCTTGTCACCCTTAGCAGTCATAATTTCTTTGGACTACTGTCATTTCTGCCAAAGATTTTTTTTATTATTATTCTTAGCAGCCTGAGGCTAGAGAAGCGGTTCAGTGATTAAGAGCACTTGCTGCTTTTCCAGAGGACTGAAGTTCAATTCGTGGCACTCATGTCAAGCAGCTCACAAGTCCAGATCCAGGAGATCCAACACCTGCTTCTGGCCTCCTTGGGCACCCACATCCGTGTAGCGTGTACTGACACAGACACACATGCATACACATAAAATAAAAAAAGTTAAATGAAAACTAATTTTAAGGACCTTGAGGGTAGAATCCCTGATTGAAAGTATTATTCCCCCAGCAGCACAGGACTTTGTATCCTGAGTATGTCTTGATTCCAATGGTCTATCAGACTAGGGCATCTATAAGTCAGCTCTTAAGAGAGCTTCCAGGCTAGGCATGGCAATGCATACCAACAAATCTATCACTCTGGAAACCACAACAGAAAGAATTGTTCCAAATTCAAGAACATAGTGAATAGCAAATCAGCCAGGACTACATAGAAAAATCTTGTTTCAAAAAACAAAACAACAAAAAAATCAGAGGGGGAAGAGAGAGGAAAAAGAGGAGGGAGGAAGAAAGAGAGAGCCTTTGTTGTGGCTACAAGACAATTCCAGGTTTTTCTTCTTCAGATACTATGTTCCCAGGATCCTGAGAGTCTGTCTGGATGGATTTAGTCACTCTGGAGATTTCTATGAATTTTATAGGAAGGTACTATGCCTTTAAAAAGTTCAGAACAGCAAATATTCAGTAGCAGGTTTGACTCTGCTGCTCAGAGTCAAAGACACAGACTGTCCCCACTAGTGACATCCTGTTGACTTGCTCATTCTTTTCTCCTTCCCTCACCCCCAATACAGAGGCTTGCTACCTCCAACCATCTAACTAATAAAAAGGTATGCAGGTTCTTGAGAAAGAAAGTGGAAAATGGTATGTGTTTCTAGCCTCCTACTCAGCTAGAATGCTGACAGCCCTTCATAACACAGATAAAAATTCTAAATGGATAGCCCATTCTAGTACCTGGACCAGAAGTCACATGTCTCTCTCTTCCATTTGAACCTACCAGAATTCTCTGTGAATCCAAACTCAGTTACAGATGAATTAATTTCCTCTGTCATCGCTGCTTATGGTAGTTCAATTTGGGACAGTATGATGCATGACTGTAAATGTTCCCTATTGGTTCTTCCTGTTCTTCAAGCTCCAATTCTGCTGTTTCTGAGGAAGAAGGTACCTGGCTGTACACACGCCTTTGGGAGAGTCTCCAGACATTTTGTTCCTGCAAAGGGTTTTACATGTTTTACTGCTGTCACTTTACCCTTCATTCACTGGACCTGGACAGTCTCTTGTGTTTTTCCATCTTCAGTAACCTGCAGAGCAAAATCAATGAGATGATCCTTGGATACGCTGAAAGAATTTGGAGAGCTGGCAAACTGAATCCTGCATCTATGTATCTTTTAGCATATTTTTAATGCCTTCATGTATAACTTGAGGAGCACTAGAAAAACCCACTATCTTAAAATAAGTTCCATCTTACATTCAAAAAATAAAATTAAATCTCCACTATTTAAATAGGACCTGTGTCCCTGTGTGCTCTACCAAGCTTGTGATCACCAGCTATGAAATGTAGAACGAATGGTTTAAACTACTGAAGATAAGTACTGAAGTTGGTAAACTATCTCCTGTAATTTTAAATGTTATGGAGAATTCAAGGATATTCATATAATGTTGCTGTCATTCACTTACATTCTGGTGTACTTTCTTGACCACAAAGGAAGAGAAATTATCCTTGTGATTCTGGTAATTGTGCATAACCCTGAGTGCATCGATGTACTTCCATAGGGAAAAGACTTGGAAACTCAGCATCATCTTCTGTAGTAAAAATAGTATGCATTAAAATACTAAATAAATAATTTAGATTTATAATCAGAAAAAATATGCCTTGGGAAGTAAGTATCTGACTGCACAGAGAAATATGTGAACAGCAGAAGCAAATCTGACGCCTACCCTGTGAGCTGACTGTGGAGCTGAATCTGATCCTGATATTTGCTGTCGTGTGTAAGATGTAGCCATAACCACAACACATTGGGTGTCAGATAAAGCGTATAGACTAATGATGCCTCCTAGACATTGAGGGTATCAGACAGAGGAGCAATGGGGAATGTCTGTAATAGAAAACTAAGTGTTTAAATCAAAATGAAAATGAACAGAATGGCTAACATCACATTACAGAGAACAAGATGCAGAAAGTGGGCTATTCATTGTGCAGAAAATTTGAAAGCAGTCTAGTGATATTTCTGTCTCTGGTTCTAATAAGATGTTAGTGGTGAAAAAGCAATATTGTCAAGCATAGTAATATGTCAGAGTGAGAATCAATAGCAGCCACACACACAAAAAAAAGGTAATCAATTTTTCTAAAGAATGATTTGATCCCACCCTTAAAGAACTAGAACTGTCAACAAAATAGCCAAGCAGCACTAACACAGACCCACACTCACCATGGCCCAGACAGGAGCTGAGCTATGTAGATCTGGGGGCTTTCAGCATTTTGACTCTAATGAAGCAGTCATGTCTTTAATGACAAGAGGTTGTTGAAATGTGTGAGCAAGACTGTTTGCTTCTTCCCAGTCTCTCTTTAGGAACTCAACTCTTTTGTGCTGTCTCCGTTAGGATAATGTGGAGCCCAAAGAAATTGAGGTAGAAAGGTAAAATCAATGTAAGGTAACAGAAGTGTGGCAGACAAGAGACAATAAGGTTCCTGGTTCTAGTTTCAGAGCTGGGCACTGATGAAATGAGTGTTCTATCACTTTGTAAATTCATTAAGCACTCACGTAAACCTGCACTCTTCTTTACATATGCTACAGAAGTATGGTGCATTAGACTTCAATTATTTACTTTAAAAATAATTTGCATTCTTTCTCCAGATCTTGTTTAAATAGCCCACAGATGTAGGGGCAGTCAACTGAATTCTAGTATGTGTTACAAAATGAGAAGGTAGACAAGATGACCCAGCCCTGGAGCCGCTTCCCAGCACCACCATTACTGGCACATGATGAATAGCATTGGTGTTCCTGCCATCAGTGACTGGAATCATAATCAGAGTATGCGCAAAGTTGCCACAGTCCTTTAAGAAAAGTCAATGAACTGTAAGCTGTATAAATTTGCCACAGGGAGAATGATACTGAGTCACTGGCACTACAGGCTTCCTGTTGATAGCAAAGGAGAATGAAGGGCTTTCAGTGTGTGCTTACACTTTAGAAGTAGATGTTCGTTAAGAAGCTGGTGTCAGGTGTGAGTCCTTAAATTCAATAGCCAGTATTTCTCTGATAGTTTCTTCTCAAAAATAGCTGCTGGGAATTATGCTCCTGTTAAAACAGACTATAAGGACTTTCCACCAACCCTTCAGTTCCTCATTTTAAGCAGTTTTTTTTTTCTTTTCTTGTTTAATATAATGCAAACTTAAATGTGGTGATTGATTGGCAGATAAGGACAGTCAGTGAGAAGCTGACAATCACATCTCACAATAAATAAGAAAAAGCCAGAATCCTGAACTAAAGGATGTTTGGGAAAGTGGCAGGAGAAATTACTGTGACCTCTACTTGATAAGTAAATGAACCGCACATCTCCTTAGGACTTTTTCCTACAATGTGAGTCTCTCAGAAAGTAAAATGTCTAGCAAGAGGCAGAAAGAAAAATAAACAATGTTTAATAATCCACTGTACAAACAAGGTAGTCAGCACCTGGATAATAGATCCACAGGGCAGTCCTTACAATCTCATGATCTTTTTCTGAAGTCTCTGAAGTTCGCTGGAAACAAGTCACCTGATTCAGTTCAGCCACCTGCCTCGATCCTGCTGAAAACAGTTCTGGTAAAAGACAGCGTGAATATGCACAATGACCCTTCCTCTTTGGAATCCCAAGGAAAATTCTTTGGTACAAACATAGAAGTGTATTATTTAGTCTTCCAGCAAACACAAAGAGAAACAATGAAATGAAGGAAACGCAAATCATGAGCTGCCACATAAGATCCTAATTACCATAATTTGACCCACCTCCCTTCTTCACTGCCGGAAAGTCAGGCTTCTGGATGAGAGAGAGCCAAACAGAGAAGATAACAGCCTTCTGTTCTTTCTCTCTCTGCTTGTCTCTTCCTTTCTTCCTCTGCTCTGTAAATGATGTTTATTGAGGCAGAGATCCTTCCAACCATTTGCAAGCCCCAATTGTATTAGTGAAAGCTTTGCATGACTACATAAAATGAGCTAAAGAAAAGGCAAAAAGAAAAAAAAAAAAAAGAAAAGAAAGAAGAACAGGCACATGCTGTCTTTTCATTCCCTAAAGCAACTGTCAATCTTAGAATGACTTCATAGAACCTGTCAGAAATCTTTCTGGATTTGTCCTTGTTGGATGCAAGGACAGTAAATCTAAAAGGTCCAACTGTTCTGTGGTGTGATTTAGAAAGTATTAATAATTCAGAAAAGACCAGCTCAACACCACCTGTCTAGTCACATCAGGAGGACCACTGTCCCTCCACCTGTACACAGCTCCTAGAATAGTTCTTTTTCCTGTAATACTCCTAGCATTATCTCATCCTTGAATTTTCTCAAACTATTTGAGGTAAGTTACCTTGGCATAGCTTTTTACATTTATAGTGGTAAATGAGCCAGACTGGGATATGTACAAAATGTGTATTTGAATTCATCTAAAATGTGCTCATTAAAATCTAGATCTAAAAAGTATGTCCTTGCCTACATTAGTGCCAGGACTTCTGTCTTTTGCTGTGACAAGTACCATAAAAATTAGGTCCCCTGTCACTCATCAGCTCATGTAGGGAGCTGATGGAATGTGTCAGTGGCAGCTTCCAATCAGCTAAATGAAGCCTCAATAGTACAGCCCTGAGTTAGGGCTCAAGTGAGCAAGTCATTAAGTCAGTGACAGTACATGCAGCCAAAACAGTAGAGGTCAACTCTACTGACCTTTGTGTCTCATAGCACTTGGCATGATGGGCTGCTTGACTTGAACCAGTGTGTAGGAGAAATTAAGTTTAGCAAGAAAAAAAGGGTATTTCTTTTTTCTTTTTTCTTTTTTTTTAATTATTAAGAAATTTTCTATTCATTTTACATACCAACCACAGATTCCCCCTGTCCTCCCTCCTCCTGCCCCCAAGCCTTCCCCCTCACTTCACCCCCCATTCCCACCTCCTCCAAGGCAAGGTCTCCCTTGTAAAGTCAGCAGAGCCTGGTACATTCAGATGAGGCAAGTCCAAGCCCCTCCTCCGTGCACCAAGACTGAGTAAGGTGTCCCACCATAGGCACTGGGCTCCAAAATGCCTACTTATGTCTGAGGGATAGATTCCAATCCCTCTGCCTGGGGGCCCCCTAAACAGTTCAAGCTAAAAAACTGTCTTGCCTATCCACAGGGCCTAGTCCAGTACCATGGGGGCGCTCCACAGCTATTGGCCCACAGTTCATGTGTTTCCACTAGTTTGGCTGGCCATCTCTGTACATTTTCCCATCATGATTTCGATGTCCCTTGCTCATAGAATCCCTCCTCTCTCTCATCGATTAGACTCCTGGAGCTCAGCCTGGTGCCTAGCCATGGAGCTCTGCATCTGCTTCCATCAATAACTGGATTAAGGCTCTATGATGACAGTTAGGGTATTTACTAATCTGATTACCTGAGTAGGCCAGTTCAGGCACCCTCTCAACTATTGTTAGTAGTCTAAGGTGGGGTCATCCTTGTGGATTCCTGAGAACTTCCCTAGTACCCTGTTTCTCCCTATTCCCATGATGTCTTCATTTATCATGGTATCTCTTTCATTGCTCTCCCACTCTGTCCCTGTTCCAGCTCAAACTTCCAGTTCCCTTATGTTTTCATCCCCCATCCCTTGCCCTCCATTACCCTCCCCTCATCCCCAATTTGTTCATGGAGATCTCATCTATTTCTCCTTCACAAGGCTATCTATGTGTCCTTCTTAGAGTCCTCCTTGTTAACTAGCTTCTCTGGAGCTGTAGGTTGTAGTCTGGTTATTCTTTGCTTTACATCTTATTGGTGAAATTATTAAGGCCACTCCATGTAGTTAAAAGGAGATTTATTTAATGGCATAACTTACAAATTAAGGGATAGGTAGGTCACAGGGTATGGGGAAGGTGTATCGCAGTCCAGCGGTGTTCTCTGGAGCTCTGCTTGGCCCACCTCCACCGTCCAGGGTCCCAGAACAGAGAGAGCGCTGGCCCATCCAGATCTCGGGTCTCCAGGCGCCTCCCTTGGCCCAGCCTTGTAGGCGTGACAGTTGCCGAAGTCTCAATGGGGGTTGGAAATTCCAGATCAAAGCTGGAATGGCTACCCACTACAACATCTAGTATCCAATTATGAATGAGAACATACCATGTTTGTCCTTCTGAGTCTGGGTTACCTCACTCAAGATGATATTTTCTAGTTCCATCCATTTGCCTGCAAATTTTATGATATTGTTGTTTTTTATTGCTGAGTAGTACTCCATTGTATATATGTGCCACATTTTCTTTATCCATTCTTCAGTTGAAGAACATCTAGGTTGTGTCCAGGTTCTGGCTATTATGAATAATGCTGATATGAACATAGTTGAGCATGTGTCCTTGTGATATGATTGAGCATTCCTTGGGTATATGCCCAAGAGTGGTATAGCTAGGTCTTGAGGAAGATTGATTCCCAATTTTCTGAGAAACCACCATACTGATTTCCTAAGTGGCTTACAAATTTGCATTCCCACCAGCAATGGAGGAGTGTTCCCCTTGCTCCACATTATTTCCAAATAAGCTGTCATCAGTGTTTTTGATCATAGCCATTCTGACAAGTGCATGATGATATCTCAGAGTCATTTTGATTTGCATTTCCCTGATGACTAAGGATGTTGAGCAATTCTTTAAATGTGTTTCGGCCATTTGAGATTCTTCTGTTGAGAATTCTCTGTTTAGCTTTGTAGCCCATTTTTTAATTGGATTATTCAGTATTTTGATGTCTAGTTTCTTGAATTCTTTATATATTTTGGAGATCAGCCCTCTGTCAGATGTGGGGTTGGTGAAGATCTTTTCCCATTCTGTAGGCTGTCATTTGGTCTTATTGACCATGTCCTTTGCCCTACAAAAGCTTCTCAGTTTTAGGAGGTCCCATTTATTAATTGTCACTCTCAGTGTCTGTGCTACAGGTGTTATATTTAGGAAGTGATCTCCAGTGCATTCAAGACTACTTCCTACTTTCTCTTCTATCAAGTTCAGTGTAACTGGATTTATGTTGAGGTCTTTGATCCACTTGGACTTGAGTTTTGTGCATGGTAACAGATATGGATCTATTTGCAATCTTCTGCATGTTGACATCCAGTTATGCCAGCACCATTTGTTGAAGATGCTTTCTTTTTTCTATTGTACATTTTTGACTTCTTTGTCAAAAATCAGATGTTCATAGGTGTGTGGATTAATATCAGGGTCTTCAATTCTATCCCATTGGTCCACATGTCAGTTTTTATGCCAGTACTTTTTTTTATTTTTTTATTACTATAGCAAATATAGAGCTATAGTAATAAAAACAGCTCCAGAGGTTGCTTTATTGTACAGAATTCTTTTAGCTATCCTAGGTTTTTTGTTTTTCCATATGAAGTTGAGTATTATTCTTTCCAAGTCTTTGAAGAATTGTATTAGGATTTTGATGGGGATTGCATTGAATCTGTATATTGCTTTTGGTAAGATTGCCATTTTTACTATGTTAATCCTACCTATTCATGAACATGGGAGATCTTTCATTTTCTGATATCTTCTTCAATTTCTTTCTTCAGAGACTTAAAGTTCTTAACATACAGTTCCTTCACTTGCTTAGTTAGAGTTACCCCAAGGTATTTTATATTATTTGTGGCTATTGTAAAGGGTGATGTTTCTCTAATTTCTTTCTCAGTCCATCTATCATTTGTATATAGGAGGGCTACTGGTTTGGTTTTTTGTTGTTGTTGTTTTGTTTTGTTTTTTTTAGTTAATCTTGTATCCTGCCACATTACTGAAGGAGTTTATCAGCTGTAGGAGTTCCCTGATAGAATTTTGGGGGTCACTTATGTATACTATTATATCATCTACAAAAAAGTTTGACTTCTTCCTTTCCAATTTCTATCCCTTTGATCTCCTTTTGTTGTCTTATGGCTCTATCTAGAACTTCAAGTACTATATTGAATGGGGAGAGTTACAGCCTTGTCTTGTTCCTGATTTTAGTGGAATCACTTTGAGTTTATGTAGCTGGAGAGTTTCTCTCCAGCTCCTGCCAAGCCCCAGCAGTCCCACAGCCCACTTATAAAATAAACACACAGACTCTTATATTATTTAAACTGTTTGGCCTATGGCTCAGGCTGATAGCTATCTAGTTCTTACATCTTAAATTAACCCATTTCTATAAAGCTATATCTTGCCACATGGCTCGTGGCTTACCAGTATCTTACATGTTGGTACTCATGGCGGTGGCTTGCAGCATCTCCTGACTCAGCCTTCCTGTTCCCATAATTCTCTTCTCTGCTTGTCCCATCTATACTTCCTGCCTGGCTACTGGCCAATCAGCATTTTATTTATACAGAGCAATATCCACAGCAAGTTTCTCTCCATTTAATTTGATGTTGGCTGTCGGCTTTTTGTGAATTGCCTTTATTGTGTTTAGGTATGTTCCTTGTACTCCTGATCTCTCTAGGACCTTTATCATGAAGGGGTGTTGGATTTTGTCAAAGGCTTTTTCAGTATCTATTGAGATGATCATGTGTTTTTTTTTTCTTTCAGTTTGTTTATATGGTGTATAACATTGACAGATTTTTGTATGTTGAACTATCCTTGCATCCCTGGGATGAAGCCTACTTGGTTATGGTGGATAATTTTTTTTATGTGTTCTTGGATTCAGTTTGTCAATATTTTATTGAGTATTTTTGCATCAATTTTCATGTGAGAGATTGGTCTGTAATTCTCTTTCTTTATTGTATCTTTGTATGGTTTGGTTATCAGGGTAACTGTAGCCTCATAAAAAAAAAGTTTGGTAATGTTCCTTCTGTTTCTATTGTGTGGAACAATTTTAAGAGTAATAGAATTAGCTCTTCTTTAAAAACCTGGTAGAATTCTGTGCTGGAACCATCTGGTCCTGGGCATTTTTGGTTGGGAAACTTTTAATGACTATTTCTATTTCCTTAGGGGTTGATGGTCTGTTTAAACAGTTTATCTGGTCTTGATTTAACTTTGGTATGGGGTACCTATCCAGAAAATTGTCCATTTCTTTCAGATTTTTCCAATTTTGTGGAGTACAGATGTTTAAAGTATGACCTGATGATTCTCTAGATTTCCTTGTTGTCTGTTGTTATGTCTCCCTTTTCATTTCTGATTTTGTTAATTTGGATGGTATCTCTCTGCCTTTTGGTTAATTTGGATAAGGGTTTGTCTATCTTATTGATTTTCTCAAAGAACCAACTCTTTGTTTCATTGGTTCTTTGTATTGTTCTCTTTGTTTCTATTCTATTGATTTCAGTCATCAATTTGATTATTTCCTGGTGTCTATTCTTCCTGAATGAGTTTGCTTCTTTTTATTCTAGAGCTTTCAGGTGTGCTGTTAAGTCCTAGTGTGAGATTTCTCCATCTTCTTTATGTGGGCATTTAGTTCTATGACATTTCCTCTTAGCACTGCTTTCATAGTGTCACATAACGTTGGGTATGTTGTACTTTCATTTTCATTGAATTCTAGGAAATCTTTAATTTCTTTTTTTTATTTCTTCCTTGACCAATTGCTGATTCAGTTGGCCACTATTCAGTTTCCATGAGATTGTAGGCTTTCTGTAATTTTTGTTGTTGTTGAAATCTAACTTTCAGCCACAGTGGTTCGACAAAATACAGGAGGTTATTCCAATTGTGTGTGTGTGTGTGTGTGTGTGTGTGTGTGTGTGCCTGTTGAGATTTGCTTTGTGACCAAGCATGTGGTCAGTTTTAGAGAAAATTCCATGGGGTGCTGAGAAAAAGATATATTCTTTTGTGTTAGAGTAGAATGTTCTGTAGATATCTATTAAGTCCATTTGAGTCATAATATCTGTTATTTCCCTTATTTCTCTGTTAAGTTTCTGTCTGGCAGACCTTTCCATTGGTGAGAGTGGGGTATTAAAATCTCCCACTACTAGTGTGTGGGGTTTGGTGTGCAATTTAAGCTTTAGTAATATCTCTTTTACAAATGTTGGTGCCCTTGTATTTGGGGTATAAATATTCAGAATTGAGATTTCATCTTGATGGATTTTCCCTGTGATAAATATGCAATGTCTTTCCCAATATCTTTTTATTGATTTTAGTTTGAAGTCTATTTTATTAGATATTACAATAGTTACACCAGCTTGCTTCTTAAGTCCATTTGATTGGAAAGTCTTTTCCCAGCCTTTTACTCTGAGGTAATGTCTGTCTTTGTAGTTGAGGTGTGTTTCTTGTATGCAGCAGAAGGATGGATCCTGTTTTTGTATCCATTCTGTTATCCTGTGTGTGTCTTTTTATAGGTGAATTGACACCATTTATATTAATGGATATTAATGACCAGTGATTGTTAATTCCTGGTTGTTTTGTTTTTTGTTTTTTGTTTTGTTTTGTTTTGTTTCTGGTAGTGTTGTATGTTTCCTTTCTTTGGTATTTGTTGGTGTGGGGTTATCTATTGCCTGTGTTTTCATGAGTGTATCCAATTTCCTTTGGTTGGAGTTTTTCTTCTAGTGCTTTCTGGGGGGCTGGATTTGTGGATAGGTATTGTTTAAATCTGGTTTTATCATGGAATATTTTGTTTACTCCATCTATGGCTATTGAAAGTTTTGCTGGGTGTAATAGTCTGGGTTGGCATCCATGGTCTCTTGGTGTCTGCATAACATCTGTCCAGGACCTTCTGGCTTTCAGAGTCTCCATTGAGAAGTCAGATGTTATTCTGATGGGTCTGCCTTTATATGTTAGTTGGCCTTTTCCTTTGCAGCTCTTAATATTTTTTCTTTATTCTGTATGTTTAGTGGTTTGATTATTATGTGGTGAGGGGACTTTTTCTTTGGATCCAGTCTATTTGATGTTCTGCACGCTTCTTTTATCTTCATAAGCATTTCCTTCTTTAAGTTGGGAAAGTTTTCTTCTATGATTTTGTTGAATATATTTTCTGTGCCTTTGAGTTGGTATTCTTCTCCTTCTTCTGTCCCTATTATTCTTATATTTGGTCTTTTCATGGTGTCCCAAATTTCCTACATGTTTTGTGTTATGGCTTTTATGGCTTTAGTGTTTTCTTTGACTAACGAATCTATTTCCTCTATCATATCTTCAATGCCAGAAATTCTCTCTTCCATTTCTTGCATTCTGTTGGTTATGCTTGCATCTGTAGTTCCTGTGTGTTTACTCAGATTTTCCATTTCCAGCATTCCCTCAATTTGTGTCTTCTTTATTGCCTCTATTTTGGTTTTCAAGTCTTAAACTGTTTCCTTCACCTGTTTGGTTTTCTTGGCTTTCTGTAAGGGATTTATTGATTTCTTCCAATTTTTTGTTTGTCTTTTCCTCAGGTTTTTTTTGTTTGTTTGTTTTTTTGTTTTTTTTTTTTTTTTTTTTTTTTTGGTTTTTCAAGACAGGGTTTCTCTGTGTAGCTTTGCGCCTTTCCTGGAACTCACTTGGTAGCCCAGGCTGGCCTCAAACTCACAGAGATCCGCCTGCCTCTGCCTCCCAAGTGCTAGGATTAAAGACATGCGCCACCACCGCCTGGCTTTCCTCGGTTTTTTAAGAGAATTTTTCATTTCTCCTTTAAAGGCCTCTATCATCTTCTTAAAGTCATTTTTAAGGTTGTTTTCTTCTGCTTCTTCTGTGTTGGGATGTTCAGGTCTTGCTGATGTAGAACCACTAGGTTCTTGTAGTGCCATATTGATATTTATGTTGTTGACTGTATTTTTGAACGGGCATCTACCCATCTCTTTCTCCACTCAGTGCAAGAGCATTGTCTGTGTCTGAGGGAGCCTCTTTTGGTCCTATGGGAGCTTTTGGTCTAATCAGAGCTCTTGGTGCTTGTGGCTCTGTCTCAGGGAGCAGCTATTCTCAATCCATGCAGGGTGGGCTTATGGCTGTGGTGGTCAGTGGTGCCATGGGGGATGACTGGATTTGCAAGTAAGGTAGGGGAGGAATCTTCTGCCTAGTCTCTGGGGCTGCACTGGCTTGGGTGCAGGGAGAGGGGCACAGAACATGCCCCTAGGGCCTAGGAGCTAGAGACCTGGTCTGCCCAGTCCAGAGATGGGGCCTTACCTATTCCCAATCAGTACAAGGCAGCCTTATGGCTCCAGTGGTCACTGGTGTCACAGGGGATGATTGGCTTGGAGAGGGGGTGGGGGAAGAGGTAGCTGCCTGGTCCCTGGGGCTCTAATGGATGGGTGAAGGGGCATGGAATGTGCCCCCTGGGCCTAGGGGCTATAGACCTGATCTGCCCAGTCCGGAGATGGGTCCTTACCTGTTCCCAATTAGTTCCAGGTATTTCTTCAACAAGCAAAAAGCCCTGCCTTCCTGTTACCACTAGACTCGAAGCTTCTAGCCAAGGAAGGTGAGGAGTGGTCCAAGTAGCTAGAGGAACCTGGCAGAGGTAAATTATTGGACCATTTTTGAAGGTCATGAAGTGAGGAAAGAGGAGGGATGCATATGTTACCAGACCTTTGAAGTCCATATTCTATTTCCAAGTTAACTGTGAGAAGAAAGAAAGGGGCAGCCAGGAAGGTACTTACAATGAGGCCAACTTGGAAGCAGATGCTGCAAAGCAAAGAGGAAAGATGACAGAACCTCTAGCTAAGAGGGCATAGAAATGCAGATGTTTGGGGCTGCAGGTGACAGAAACTTCAGTTCAAAGACTCTAAAACATTGAGCACAGTTTGGGGGCTAAGAGAATGTGGCTGATACAATGACCTATATTTCATCAAGGACTCTTCATCTATTCATGTACCCTGGTGTCAGCTTCATAGTGTGACTGATTCTCTTTTTTGGTCAAAAAATGGCTACTGGTCTCATCTCAATTTCCATCTTTCTCATTGGCATCCAGGGAATAAGGGGTGGAAGTGTTTGGGGGTGTCTTCTAGGAGAATGTCATGGGACAATAAGTAGGAACATTCTTGCAGCACACCATTGGCCTGAATTGTGCTCCTTCCTAAACCAATCACAACAAGGACAACTTGGCTTTATGATTTGCATGTGTCTAAGTCCATTCCTGGAACAGGAAATGGAGTCAGCTTTGCCAAAATGAATGAGCAGCCTGGGGGAGGAAGTAGATAACTATCAAAGTCAGAAATCGCCTGGGAAGAAGAAAGAAGAGTATATGATGAGTGGACAATTGTCATATTCATAAGTGCTGCTTAGCAGCCATTTCTGGCTTCCCATCTTCCACCTTCCTGGCATTCAACTTCCTGGCTGCTAATGGTAAATGGGCCTTGAGTACATTGCAACCAATGAATTCTGAGCAACCACCAGTCCAGAAACTAAAAAACCAAAGTGAATCTGGAGAAGCCATCTCCAATGCTACTTTAGAGATTATTTAGTGTTCAAGATGGTAGCTATCCCTTCAGCACACATGACTGAATGAGCAGTGCCCCTAGCCAAATCATAATGATGATAAACAAGAAATACATGTTGTAAAATCTACTTAACACAAGACACAGTGGCACATAGCTCAGAAGGCTAAAACAGGAAGGTCATGAGTTCAAGTCTACTCTGGACTACATAGTGAGGCCCTGTCTAAGTGTGTATGTGTGTGTGTGTGTGTGTATCCACTTAAGATAACTTTTCCTTTGGACATACTTTAGTCTATCCAACTATGAACGACATGCATGTCATTGACTGATGTCAGCATCTTTCTGGGTTAGGAGACTACATGAAGAAGATACCAGTATCACATGCTTTATGAGTCCAATTAGGTACGAGTATGTAATAGAAGCAACTTAGAAAAGATTGGTTTCCCTGAGAGTTTTCCCTTTTGGACAGGACTATGCCTTTAGTCCATTTCCTCAAGAGAAACAAAACAAAGATCATTCAAAATTTGTCTTTTTATGTATTTTATAAACTATTTGCTTGGAGACTAGAGTAAGTAGATGATTTTTCCAGTCATTGTTTTATTTGTTCAATAAGTACAATATGTCAGCATTGTCCAAGAGGCAGGATACAACAATTAAAAGAACTGCTTTACTGGTTTGCTCCCAACACACACGGGGGGGGGGGGGGGGTGCTGACAAACCATTTAAAAGTTTTTATACCTGCTCTAACAAGCCACTATGCAAAGTTGGGGAGGAGGATGGAGCCTGTTGTACCCAGCGTCCCCCAAAGACCTCCAAGAGACCAAATCCAGCAAAGAGTCTTTTTATTGTTGTAAGTTAGCCTGAGTCTCTCCATCCGTCTGATGCAGCAGCTGAGCAGGAGAGACCCTAAGTAGCAATCAAGCAGGGTTTTTATAATGGTTAGGGTAGGGGATCTGGGGGAATTCCAACTCTAGATAGTTACAAGCTCAGGATTGGTGCTTACTTCAGGTTAGAAATGCTTGGTTTTAACAGATTGGAGAGTTGCAGCTGCAAGAAAATTGCCATCTCCTCTAGCAACCTATGTTATTGTATCTATTTTGCCAGCAGACCCATTTCCTCTGATAGTTAGACATCCCATCTTTAGCTGCAGGAAACTCATTCCCTCTGACAGCAATGGTATACAATCTATAACAACAGAAAACATCCCACAGGACATATATGGTGCTTTGTTTATTATGCTTGTTATGTTATATTATATCCTTTAGGTTATGGCAGGAAATGTCTGGTGTGCAGCTCCTAATTGTCTGGGTCTAGGGGCGGAGGAGCAGCACATCCTTTGGTAGGTTTCTTTTAGAACAATTTGTCCAAGGGCCTGCTGCCCCATTCGACCCTTCTCTAAGATGTCTGCAACCCTGGCATCCTCTCAGAGCTGACACTGGGCTTGTTTTCTGAAAACCATTCAAAGTTCCTTCTCTTTTAACATTTATTTATAAACTTTCTTATTAACGTATATTAATTATATAATAATAATAATAATGAGTTTCATTATAACATTTTCACATGCACACACATATAATGAATGGGTTTCATTAATCTTCACTCCACATTATCCTCTCTTGTCCCCCTCTGACTCCCATTAATACCTTTCTTCTCCCCAAATAACCCCTTCCACTTTCATGCTATGTGTGTGTCTGTGTCTGTGTGTGTGTGTGTGTTTCTGTGTCTGTCTGTGTGTGTCTGTGTGTGTGTATGTGTTTGTGGTGTGTGTGTGTGTGTGTGTGTGTGTGTGTGTGTGTGTGTGTCCATCCCTATGAATAATTGGGATTGTTTACAGGAGTAGATAAGAGTTTGTTTGCAGGAGCATGGGCAAATTGCCCATGGCTACATCACTGAAGAAAGTCTATTGTCATCCCCCCAACCCACCACCACCCCTGCCCACTTCCCCATCATTACCTGCAAATACATCCTCAGAGAAGGCTAGGCTACTATGAGCCCCTCCCCGAGCCATGAAAGGGTGTTGACAGGTTCAGTCTTATATAGATCCTTTACAGGTAAGCACAACTGTTTTGAGTTCAACAGTGCAACACTCATATCATGCCTACAAGTCAGTGTTACTCCCCTATTCCCCCATCTTCATGCAGCTCTTAAATTCTTTTAAGTGTTTTACATTTACTTATTGTGCATACAGACACACACACACACACACACACACACACACACACACATGCACACACAATACAGCATGTATGTGCAATATGCACACACACACACACACACACACACACACACACACACTCTGCATGTGTGTGGAGGTTAGAGAACATTTTGGGGGAGTCAGTTCTCTCCTGCCATGTAGATTCTGGGGACTGAAATCAAGTCACCAGGCTTGGCAGCAAACACCTTTGCCTGCTTAGCCATCTTGCTCACCCCTCCAGTTCTTACATTCTTCTGTCCATTATTTTCTGGCATTCCCTGAGCCTTTGAGGGGTTAATATAAATGGTCCACTTATGGCTGGGCACTTAACAATCATTTATTCTCAATCCTTCAACCAGTTATGAGTCTCTAATCACTACCGACCACTCACTGCAAAAGGAAGTGTCTCTAACCGAATTTGACAGAAGCAGTGCACTCTGTAAATATGCATGCTTATTTGGAAGGCAATTTGACAGGAACATCAAGTCTATTTAACAAAACAACAGTAGCAGCTTCCCCACTAGGGACTATGATCTCCCAGCCTGGACTTTTGACCAGGTTTAGGAACCAAACAAGAATTCCTCCCTGTGGAGCAGACATCAAGTCCACTCAGAGAGCACTTGTTTGTTCCTGTAGCAGACTTGCTACTGTGGCCCCAGTGGGCTCATCTCACCTACCTGGCTGAAACTATTGAACACAGGGTCCACAGAAGAGTAATAATCAAAAGAAACCCAAAAAACATAGCCATGTAAAAATGACTCAAAAGTAGAAAGTGAAGATTTTAAGTACGGTATTTATCAAAACATTTTAGGCTTTGGAAATATACTTTTAAAATATGAACATTGTCACTAATTTTGGACACATATAATATTTGTCACTTTAGTGTGTAGTCAACTTAAAAAAATTTTAAGTTGATAATGATTTACTCTTTTTCTAAAATTACAATATTCTGAAAAACAGAAATAAAGTATAGCATAAATTATCATAATCCAAAAAGTGGATATTTTTATTTCCAAAAGCCTGTTTTTCAAGGAAAAACAAAATGTTAAAATCTTCAAATATATTTAGAGATGAAGAGCTATAGTATTCTATAATCTCACACATATAATTTTTTAAAAACTGTTTAGGACCTTGTGTGGTGATATACACCTTTAGCCCTAGCACTTGAGGGGCAAAAGCAGGTCAATGGAGGTCTGAGCCACATAGAAAGTTCTATCATAGCTGAGTTATACCAGGAGACCCTGTCTCAACAAAAGTTTTTAAAGCCAACATGTTTCTTTCTGAAATCCTTCTTTTTGAGGTTAGGTACTACTGTTTAAGTGACCTTGTATAGTGCCCAGTTTCATGACCCACATCAACAGGAACAAATTGTATAAAATTTCTTGGTTTAGCTGAGAATGACTTGGAGCCCCCACCCCACCCCCCGCCCGCCCGCTCTCTGTTTAAGATTCAGTGCATTTTTTCTTCTATAAATAATTCCTACTAGTGCATTCAAAGACATCCAGTCTTATTGTGAGATTCCAGCACAGAATACCTGGGTGGCTCTGATTAGGTCGTAATCTTCAAAACACATAATGATTGCCTAGTGACAAGATGCTTGATTTTCAGATTTTTTTTTTAATCCAATGAGATCATAATTTCGTACTTGTGTGCTGTTTTTACTATCCTCCCTCCAGGGGTGAAAATATAAAGGCATAAAATTGTTATTGAATGCAAGCTTTGCAAAGGTTATAACCTAGGAACCAAGAGACTCAGGCCCTGGACTCCAGTCCTAGGGGGCGGGGATGAATGAATGGAGATAAAATCTGTGAGGCTTGCTGCTAGGAAAATTGGAGCATTTCATACAGGAACCTGCCTCTTCTTGGGAAGAGTTACTTGTCCTTTGACAAATGACCTTCATGGATCTGTCCAGCCAACAGGGAGGTACCAGCTTTACCCATGCCTTGCACAGTTCTCTCCTGACAGCCTGGGAGGAAAAACTTCAATGCTCCTGACCCTGGTCTCCTCCTACCTCATGGCACAGATGGGGAAGGAATGCCTCTGCCGGGGTCAGCCTGGAACTGATAATCCTACCACAGGAGCTGGAAGCAGAGACCCTACTGACAAAAGAGCTTTCTGGACATGGAAAGTGTGGGCATCTCACATAATGATTTCCATCATGCTGCGGCTACCCACACACTGTGCCTTGAAACATCTCATTTTCCTTTTGCTTAATTAATGCCTTTCGTAAGTTTACCTTCCCACAACTCCATCCTCTAGTCACTGCTTAGGCATGCACTAAGCTCTTATGAGCTCTGAGAATTGTTTTTCATTTTTCTTCTCAGCATCTACACAGCTGCCTTCCTCCTCCAGACCCATAGCCATTAAGAGCTAGAGGCTCTTCTCTCACCTTTCTAAGCAATCTTCTTTTTAGCCAGTGCAAGGTGCCAGGACTAGCTTGCTCCTTTGCTATGATATGAGCTGAAATTTAAAATAACTACAAGGGCAGGCCTGTAGAATTTGCTGTCCCCCAAACCAAAGATTTCCTTAAAACTAAGGCTGAGTTGGTCAGTGGTGGAACATGCCTTTAGTCTCAGCATTTGGGAAGCAGAGACAGGCAGATCTCTGTGAGTTTGAGGCCAGCCTGGTCTACAAAGAGAGTTCCAGAACAGTCAAGAATGTTACACAGAAACAATGTCTCAAAAAGAAAAGAAAAGAAAAAAACTAAGGCTGGTGTTGCCTTCCTTTGAAATCCTACCATACATGATAGAGTCTACACCTCAGCTTGTCTAGCACACTCTTTCCTTAGTCCAAAGAAAAAAAATGAACTGTAAGGGCTGGTGTTTAGGTGAGATTTCTGAGGTTTGGGGTCTGCTACAGGCCTCAGCTTTGTTCCTGAAAGAATGACTATGAGAGCCTTGTGGTCTCTTCCCCAGCCGTTCCTCAGCTCCATTTCCTCCTGAATGACCTGTCTTCCTCCTGTGTGTCCTCCTTAAATGCATCCATGTTTATTGCTGTAACATCCATAGCCACCAACTCAGGCCACAGGCACCTTGATCTCCAAACCTTATTCCCAATTACCAAGTACAGGGGATCTGGGGATATAGCATACTTCCTCATCCAGAGTTTCCCTTCATGGATTTCATTTACTCACAGTCAATCTAAGTTCCAAAACACTAAATCAAAAAACCCAGAAATAAATGCTAAGTTTGAAAGTTTAGACTTATCAGATAAAAATCTCACTTGTTCCATTCCATTGTGTCTGGGATATGAAGCCATGTATATCTACTATATCTACATTGTACACTATACCCACTTGTGAGCTGCATGGTAAAAATCTTGGTTATCCAATCTAATATATATATATACATATACATATATAATATGTATATGTCCCAGCCAGGACTCCCATAGTCAGGACAGCTATCACCCCTCCCTATGACCATGAGGACAGAGAAGTCCAAGTGTAACCTGAGGACATAGGAGTTATTCTAAAAGGAACTGCTTCACCTTGGAATCTGCTCAGACACCTCTGTGGTTGGAACCTCTCATTGGTTCGTGTTTTTTCTTCCTGACCACATTTAAGAACTATCACAGTTAGAGGAGGAGGTGAAGATGGAGGCAGCAGAGGAGGAAGAATTGGTTGTAGAAAAGGAGCCATCTGTAAAGAAGAAGGATAAAAAGAAACACATTAAGGAAGAGCCACTTTCCAAGGAAGAGCCATGCACCAGCACAGCAGTTCCTAGTACAGAAAAAAAGGAAGAAAAAGAGAAAAAAAACACTGAGGACCAATGGAAGGGAGCCCTGATTCTGTCATCTGGACACACCGTGTTTCAATTGGGAGCCCATCACATGCTCTGTAAAATAATTGAGGGAGATTGAAGCCAACAGTGATTATCTATTGCTTTTCAAACCTTTTTTGTGTCTTGACACCAACTGTTAACCTAAGAATCCTTGATACACAAATAAAAATATCTTCTTCATATTAAAAAAGTAAAAAGAGCTATCAAAAATAATTAGCCAACCAATAGGCAATTAAAAAAAACTATTCATTTGTCCCGACTTGAGTTGTAGTAGGATGATTTTGATATTGCTATACCAAAAGTATCACAGCTATTTTTTCTGCCCCACCCCCCTCCTTACCCAAAATTTAAATGTCAGAACATAATCCAAAGTGTGATAATACTAGAAGGTAGACCCTTTAAGACATGAGTAGGCCATAAGCGTTCTGCTCCCATGAATGGATTGAGTATCCTTATAATAGAAACTGAAAGGATCTACCCCCACTCCTCCATGAGGAAACAGAGAAGACATCATTATAAGGAACAGCTCCTGATCAAACACTGAATTACCAGTACCAGTGAGAAATAAATTTCTGTTACTAATGTTCCAGTGTAAAGCATTTTTCATCGCAACCCCCATGAACTAAGACAACCTTTATCTAGCACAGACCGTATCTCTGAACTAGCTCACATTTATGTTTAGTTCTTACCATTCCCAGGATCAAGATTCACCCTGGGCATTTCTTTCTTATACAGCATAACCCTGAAAGATAATCAGCCTCCAGTTCCTCTGAAGTTTATCTTTGTCCACATTTCTGGATCTTTCTAAAATGTTACCCCCCTGTTTTAAAATCTAAGTAAAGATCTAGAGCAATTATATCACTTCACTGAAATCTGTATTGTCATGTATTTCCCCAAACTCATCACCAATTCCTTTGTTCCCTTACTTAAATCTATGAAAATCAGAAAGCCATCAGTACCAATTTCAAATATTCTATTTCATTTACAAATTAGAAAGGAAAATATCTGTTAACTGTATTCTTCAACTTATAGTTCTAGCATGTTCCACATGTTCCAGAATGATTATTGGCCATTATTATATTTTAACATGATCTTGAGTTGGCACATCTAACACTGCACCATAATGAAACTCCTCAACTATGAATCATGTACGTGTTTCTCTTCACAGCCACACTTTTCTTTTCTGCTCACTCCTTCCACACTCAGTTAAGCAGGGGAACATGGCCAATTTCCAAACTAGAAATGCAACACCCTGCCCAAGAATGATCTTCTCTCACAGTAAGACAAAAGGTTGACTTACCTTCTTGAGTGTGTACCTATGCACGGTGCCAAAACTACTCTACTATAGGAAAGAGTCATACAGTATTCTTTAATATGCCATTGATAAATTACTATTGGTCTTAATCATAGAGAGTTACTGTGCAATGGTATTTACAGCATGATTGAACAACTTATTGTAGCATACACTCAGCACAGGTATCCACTGTGTTTATTAAATATAACCAGAGCTAATATTTGAAATTGTACTGCAATTCCTTTAATAATTGCAATGTAAGTGTCAACCCTACCTTGTTGCTGAAAATAAGTGAACCATATTCAAGAACTAGATTTTAGGTCCTAATTGACTGTATCATAAAAATAACAGCCCATGTATTTGTGGCTTATTAAACTATACATCTGCTTATTTCTTGCTAATGGCTCTAAAACTCAGTTTACATGGGCCCCCACTCCCTATAGAACTTGTTCACTCACTCAGCAAATAGCACACAGGCAAAGCCAACAAAAGATTGACATGAGTTGAAATAAATTGACATGCTACAATTAGTCCCTTCATTTATATTATAAAAAAATCAAAAGGAAGCTTTCAGGACCTATAAAGGAACAATGTACATCAAGAAAGACATTTACTACAGTATCATTTTGTATTAATAATTTTTATTTATTCTTAAGAATGTAACTCATACATATAATAAACACAATCATATCCTCCCTCAATTTTCCCCTAAATACTTCTATTCCACCACCACCCCCCGCCAGCTTTATCTCTTTTTCTTTGATAACCCACTAAGTCCAATTTGTGCTGCCAGTATATGTGTGAGCATTACCATTGGACCATCCAATGGGGCACAGGAAAGCCTACCAATGACCACACTCTCAAAGAAGAATGATTCTTCCTCCCTCAGTAGCTAACTCCTCAGTAAAGGGTAGAACTGGAGAGCACCTCCCTGTCTATGCTAGAATTTTGATTGGCTTTATTTCATGTAGATCTTATGCAAGTACCTCAGCTGGTTTGAGTACCACTTTTTAAAAGTATACTAACTCTAAAACAAGCAAATTAGCATTTAGAAAAATCTCTGTAGGAAATGTAATTGTATAACTGTAGCATCCCAGTACCCTTGTATTTCTCTACACTACTAAAAATACAGCTATCCAAAGTGAAAACTGGAGTAAAAGTGAAATTACAGAAGCAATGTAGTAACTAATAAAATATAACTGTGTCGTAACTGGATGAAACATTATTTGCCTCACTTTAGGAAAATCTCTGTAGGTTAAATATATCATCCTTTACAAAATAATGTCCATTATCACTAAATAAAACTGTGGATGATATGACTAGTGCAATAGTGGTACTTATATCATGGAGATAGCCAACAGCTGCCTAACTGGACATAACATCCACTGAATAGAAGAGAACTCATGCCTGGTGCTATAAGCCTGGCCAAGAAACCCATGACTAAAGAGATCATAGACTCTAGAGGAAAATATACCTACCATTTTTCTTGTTTACTAAATACTTATCCTTACATTTATAGATAAGTGTGGCTCTCACTCCTTAACAAAGAAACTTTTTAGCCGGGCGGCGGTGGCGCACGCCTTTAATCCCAGCACTCGGGAGGCAGAGGCAGGCGGATCTTTGTGAGTTCGAGGCCAGCCTGGGCTACCAAGTAAGTTCCAGGAAAGGCGCAAAGCTACACAGAGAAACCCTGTCTCGAAAAACAAAAAACAAAAAACAAAAAAACAAAAAAAAAAAAAAAAAGAAACTTTTTAAAAAACAGATTAAGGCTGCTACAGATATCCACAACTGGTTAAAATACAGAAAATAAATGACCACAATATGCCCAAAAATGATTGGGACATCTATAATACAACCTGTACACCTAAGGCTCAGGAAACATCATAAAGGATGGGATAGAAAGAGTCAAAGGACCAGGACATTTGCTGCTGGATTGTATCTTCAAGACAGGATAGAGATGCTATACTCATGAAATCTCAGCAATACAGTTGCCTGCACAAGATCTACACAATGTCCACAATAGCTGACATGCCAACATAGATATAGGAAAATTTTAGAGAGCCTCACAACTAGTTGAAGATCTATAGACAGTCAGTGGCTTCTGAGGGAGGGATAATCAGTTTTCTTCAGAGATGAGCCCCCTAACCAATTATCCAGTCCCAAAGAGTTATCCTTAAACACATGTACACACAGGCAACACTAATTGGACTCAGTAGTGTGGGGGGGTATGTGTGCATGTGTGCACGTGTGTGTGTGTGTGTATGACAATAATAACTATAGTAGAAGAGGTCATGAATTAGAGAGGAGGATATAAGTGGGGAAACAAGGAATTAGAGGGGATGAGGGAGGGATAGAAATGTGAATACAGTGCACTCATATAAGAAATTCTCAACAAAATTAATTATTTTTAAAAATTATAAAAAGCTGTAAGAGTTGCTTAGGAGGACTAGAAAGATGATCAGTTGTTGAGAGCACTTGCTCATCTTACAGAGAACCCAACCTCAGTTTCTAGCACCTATGTAGCAGCTCATAACCTCCAGCACCAGGATATCCAATACCCTCTTCTGGCTTCCACAGGCAAGCACACATACACACACACACACACACACACACACACACACACACACACACACACACACCACAAATAAAAATTAAAATGAAAAAAATTGTCTTCAAAAGAGATGTGGACCAGATATGCTGTCATACACATCTGAGCATCTGAGAGACATAAGCAAAGAGGATCATGAATTCAAGACCAGACTGGTCTACTTAGGAAGTTTAAGGCCAACATAAGATACACTTTGATTGCAGCTCACAGAAAGCCTGACTTAAGCTGAACTGAGCACTCTAGGAATAATTCACTTAAGCTATGGTTGAATTCAGAACTCTCTGGACAGTGGCATCAGGATTCCATATGACTCTTGGTTCTCCCACACTGTCATCTCCAATGTCGACTTCATATCATTGCAGATGGAAGTAGCACATTCAGCTCCTAGCCCCTCTCTAATTTTTTTTTCTGTCATTCTAAAATATGGAGCATATTTTTCCAGGATTTCCAAGGAAATTTCACTGGCTCTTGGTAGGTCATGTGTATACTTCTAAACTAATCACAACGAGCGCAAATACGTGATATCCTGGCCTGCTGCCTTAGGTCATATGTTTACTCTGGAACTTTCAGAAATCTTTAGCAAAAATTAAGAAAGCTGTCCCTCAAAGGAAAATCTAGACATAGTTGCTAGAAGAAGGATGAGTTGATAGCAACCAGGAAAAAACAGAAGATGGCTGCCATTCTTCCCTCTTCTCTGTGGCAGGCAGCCTCAAGGTGACCCCAGAATTCCCATCTGCTGGAATTCTGTCCTTTTGTAATGTTCTCCCTTCTGAGAATACTTGAAGTTTGTGATTCACTTCTTCCCAATAGCATGTGGCAAAAAGTATGAGATACTACCTCCATGATGAAGTTAGATAAGATCGTGACTTCCGTCTTGGTAATAGACTCTTATTTTCTTCTTGGCTTACAATTTTTTCATGGAGTCAGATGTTGTGCTAAGGAGAATTGCATTGCAAGGAACTGATGTTGACACCTTGGCTAGGAACTGAGGCTATCTTACTCACTGTCCCTCAAAGAAATGAATCTTGCTAACAATCTAGTTGAGCTTTTAAATTACAAATAAGTCCTGACCAATTCCTTGATTATTGTCTTGTGAAAGATACTTTGGCAATGAAAGTAGGAAACCTTTGACCATCTTCTGCTTTATAGAAACTAAGGTAACAAATGTGTATGTGTGTTAAGTCATGAGGCTTATGACAACATTGTTACACAGAAGTGGAGAACTAACACAGCCCTTTCCCTTCCTACATCCCAGGCAGAGTCTCCTCATATGTGCTTTGGTACCTGTTTCCAGTACCGAGGCCTAATATGAGAAGCCAAAAAGTTATCTACAGGGCTCCAAGTAGGTTTCCAGAACCCAGGAAAGGCCCAGTACTCTGTGTCCCTGTGTGTTGACCTCAGTTTGTTATTCAGAGGACACATCTAACAGTGCTAATTGTCAGAGGTTCCTCTGTTTTCATCCAAGCAAGGATCTCACTGTCACACTGATAGCATCTGAGAGCTTCCTGAAACCCTTAAGCTTAACAGCAAAGGGGTGTGCCCAATCACATAATGTAAGGGTACAAAGCTACAAAATATGGAAGAATTTAGAACTCCAAAATAACTTCCTTTTGAGAAAGAAATAACTAAAATGAATATGTAGTCTTTCTTAATGGTAGCTTATTGCGACTGTCTTTAATGAAGTAGACATTTGTCACATGTCAGTCTTTTTGAGGTTCCCTCTAATTTGGACGTCACATGGAAGGGCAGAACTGATCTACCTAGTCCCATACCAGCCTTCCTCCTGTTTTCAGCTTCTTCCTGCCCCTGATTTTCTCTGCTTCCAGGAATGCAGCCTCAAAGGGCCCAGACCAAAGTATGCTGAAAGAGGTTTCCTGGACTGCACAAAAAGCTTCCAACTACCAAATCACAAGACCTTTCCTTCAACCAGGCTTCATGGTTTCCCACATCTTTGGGAAACTATCACCCAATATGGGAGCTTACTTATGTGGATTTTTAGACTAAACCCAAACTCCTTCTTTTCTCATACCTGTCTTTTTTCTGATCCAAGCTAGTTTTCAGACCAGATTCCACTAACATAACCCTCAGAGAATAGGACAGCACCCCATTGTTTCACCTGAACTCTGGCCACTCTTCTGTAGAATCTGTGATTATGCAACTAAGCACAGTGTTTCAATCTCATTGCACAGGAAATAGTGATATCTTTTGTGGTTGGGTATTAAAAAGAAGATATGTGGTACATTTGTGGGTAATTAAAGCCCACTGCACAGTATTAAAATGCACAAGACTGACAGTGCAGAAATAGAACAATCCCAGTGAAGAAGCAGCTCTGCCTGTCACATGACTATTGCTCCTTAAAGTTTTAACATGGAGAACAGGAGTTGGGGAAGCTGCCTAATTTTTTAAGTGAAATTTAAGTCATTTAGATACCTACATGCCATAAACAATGATTTCACTCAGACTTATGTCAGGAACAATTTTGGAGTAAGTTATTCTTAGATTCCTTAAATAAATGTATTACATTTTTTGAATTATTAAGTCCAGATAAAACTCCTTCTGTTAGGGGAAAGTATTTTACCACAATTTATTCAGAGAATTCTTAAGTAGTTCTTGATCTCTGGATATTACTAAACTGATAAAAAGGATTGCATTATCCCAAAGTTGTGTTTGATACATATGCAATTTCTAGACACTGGGAAACCAAGAGTCCAAAACTCCTCATAGTCACAACACGTGCTGCCTTGGCTGATGTGATCATTTTCTCTTTAGTGTCTATTAGATGGGAGCTTTGGATTGTCTCAGGATGCATATCTATTAAGTTCTCTGATGTGATCATCTAGATGGTTTTAAAATGAAAAAGTCAGCAAATGGATTAAATTCTATTGATAGGTCTAGAATCAAGGTTATATGCAATTAGTTTTGCCTTCATTCGGTGTGAAAAAAATATTTACAATGCGTCTGTCATGGAATGAATGTTGAAAGGCTGCCCAATGAAGACTTGCTGTCACCATACCTGAGATCAAGCCTTTGCCTTTATTACTCAACTGCCAGAGCCCCAGCCTCCTTTTACACATAGTTCATCTCATGCATTAAGCATGTTTTAGAAACTCTCTTCTCTTTGTCTCGGTTCTCTGCTTCTTCCTGACAATTTCATCTGTTTCTACGACCTGCTGTGAATTGAACCCATAAGAAAATAGTAAATCCTAACCTTAGTATCTCAGAATGTGAACTTATTTGGAAATAGAGTCTTCACAGTTGACATAGTACTGTTTCTGTAGACTCCAAAAAGGTGGGGGTAGAGTTATCTGGACAGACACATACAGAGAGAAGAACACATGGAGATGGAAGGATAGACCAGGACAATGCTTACAGAGGCCGAAGAACGTCAGGAACTGTCAGCATTGTCCCAGAAGCTATGAATAGGCAGGAGACAGCTTCTTTGTCTCAACCCTCAGAAAGATCTGAGCCTGACCCTGCCAACACATTGATCTCAGACATCAAGCCTCCAGCACTGTAAGACAATTAATGTCTGGTGTATAAGATACACCATCTGTGGTTCTTGTTATGGAAACACAAGAGGACTAACTCAGGGCTCCAACTTTCGAATTATTACTTCCAGTTCAAAATCCTCCTCCAAACTGCCCAATTGCGACACACACAGAGAGAGAATTGAAACCACAATTTTCAAACTGCCTGACTGACAAAGGAACACACAAGCTTTTCAAACTCATGTGAAGGGTTTATTTAGCCTAATGCCTACCTCCATTAGTGGAGTGCTTGCCTAGCATGCACAAAGTCCCAAGTTCAGTCCTAACATTGCATAAACTGAGCGTGGTGGTCCACACCTGTAATCCCAATGCTCTAGAGGTGGAGGCACAAGGGTGAGGAATGCAGAATCTTCAACTACATAGTGAGTTACAGGCCAGCTGGGCAACATGAGACCTTGTCACGGAAACAAAAAGAGTGAAGAGTTAATGGCACTGCTGCTGCCAATGCCTTGTTGCCATTATCACTGTTTGATGATGAAGGCAAAGCTGGCACCAGTGCAGAAAAAGAGGCAAGAAGAGGAAGGAAATCAGTAGTAGCACAAAGAAAAGAACGTATCTGCCAGCCTGGATCCTCTATGTGAGATATAAGAGATGTAAACAGCCTCAGCCACATATATGTCTTTCCTGTCTTTGCACTTCCTCTACTCACACACACATCCCCACATCAAAAGCCCAAGAAGATTCATTATTGAATCTTTGGAATGTTTGTCCTTGCTGAGCACACTGGTGGACAGCTGGCATTTAATCACAAATGACTACCCTTGAGAGGAAATCATGGTTCCTAGCCTCTTTGTGCATTCAGTGTAAGAATTTATTGAGTCAGTTGGGAACATTGCCTCATTACTAGCCCTCTACTCTATCCAAGTCAAAGAAGAAAGGTGGCTGGTAAGTTTAAACAAAGGCTGTCTGGGAATTTAGCAGCAGTGCTCTGACTCTCAGCCTATTCTTCCCCTTCAGCCACATGCTTCCTCTGATAGGGATGAGGAAGCATAGATAGCACACTATGTCAATGGCCTACAGGAACTGGAGTCCCCAGGTTATTCAAAATGGTACTGTATCAGACATCTGCTAGATACATCAAAATACTATCAGATCCTTTCTTTGTTCTCATTTCTCCATTTGATCCTACCAAGCCCTACTTCCAGCGTGGAAGAAGCATTAGTATTATTTATTACTCCCAGGGCAAAAAATACTAGATAGATGGCAAGATTGGATTGCCCAACATCAATATCAGGGGTATTGGGCAGTCTATACCTGGGATTTTTACTTATAACTGACATGCTTATAGACCAGTACCTGGAATTAGCCTACATGATCAATAAAGATTTTGTTGGTTGGTTGTTTTTTTTTTTTTTTTTTTTTTTGGAGACAGAATCTTTCTATGTAGTCCTGTTTGTCCTGGAGCTCGCTATGTAGAACAGGCTGGCCTCAAACTCACAGAGATCCACCTGCCTCTGATACCATTCCTGGTAATCAGTATTTTGTGGTTCTGGAGAGATGGCTCAGTAGTTAAGAGCACTTCTTACTCTTCCAGAAGGTCCAAATTTGGTTCTGAGAGCCAGTGTTAGGTTGCTTATAGCTGCCTGCAATTTCAGCTCTTCCGATCTCCATGGACATTCCCACAGTAGCATACATTCATACAAGCACACACATAGATAAAAATAAAAATAAATCCTTTTTTAAAGAAGAAAGGAAAGTTTTAACAAATATAAAATATTAGTCTTATCACAGAAAACCACAACTGGTCAGAATACAGAGAAACTGATGTTTACTGGATATCCAGCCTCAATAGGTACGTAAACATCACAACTTCTGCACCTAAGGCTTGGGGAACATCTTGCAAGAGTGGCCAGAAAGATTGCTAAGGTCCAGAGGATGAGGAAGAATCCTGTGAGACTATATCTCCTAGAAATGACACAGAAGCTACACCCATGATATCAACAAGATAGCCACCTAAACAAGCCCCTAACAGTGACAGCACTAACAGACACTAATGTGGAAGGAGGAAATCTCCCAGGCCTACCCCTAGACAAAGACCTACTGCTGAGAGAAGAATCAGCCTTCCCCGCAGACGAGCCCCAATTGGTTGTCCAATACCAAGTGGCCAGTCCTGAAATCATATACACACAAGCAACACTAAAAAGATTCAGCAAGTTTATATTTAAATATTTATGTATAAAACACAAATATATGTAAGTAATAATAAAAAAAGAGAGGCCATGGATTTGAAATAGAGTAAGGGGATAGAGATGTGAGAGGAAGTAGAGGAAATGACACTGGAGAAGTTGGAATGAGAAAAGGGAATGAGAAAAATTATGTAATTATATTTTAATTAAAATAACACTTGGAAAACATGAAAATATGGGTTTTTCAACCCCAAAATTTATTCCTTATTTAACATCCTTTTTCTTGAGTCACATCCTGAGACAGGCAGAAAACACACATATGCTTTGAAATCTTAGCATGTGGTAAGAGAGTGAGCAAAATGTGAAAAGTGCTTTCCACCTTCCATTTGAGATATCAGACAGGCTAATGTTGCAGTCGATACTGTATGGCCATCAACAGTCTGCCCCTGAGAGGCTGAGACTGGATGCAGAGAAATTTTTCACTAGGAAAGTCCTGAAGCCCTGACCAGAGACTGCTACATTGACCAATTCAGCTTAATTCTTAAGCTGCGTTACTGGCATCCTTGGAATAGCAAACTTTGAATTATTGACATTTATTTTTCCTATGGATAATCTTTTGTAATATATCAAATGAAATTCATAATGTATTTATATTATGTATATATTATGTGTATATAATATATGAATAGCCTAAAAACTTTACTGTGAAAGGCAAAAGAAGTCTGATCCATCAGCATAGAGGGAACTGGATAGGATGAACAGCGCTAGTGGCGGAAAAGTCACGAGCCACAGCCACGACTATCAGAGTTACAGAGAGCTTTAGAATGAAGGAGGGGACAGGAGGGAGAGCCAGCCCTGGAGAGACAGAAAGATGGCCGGAGCTGGGCAAAGCAGGGTACAGAGAGAGAGCAGAGAGGGAACAGAGAAAGAGGTGGGTGCATCCTGCTTTTTAAGGCACAGATTGCGTGACCACGCAGTCGTCAGCACCTCCCTGATGCTGCGCATGTACAGGATCCTAACAGAACTCCCTTGTTGTCAAAGCTCAGATATCCTGTGTTGAATGTCAGCCATTTGTTTAGGTGGTGAATCTTTTCTGAGCAGTAGCAATGTGCTGCACAGTGTCAGGTGCTGGGACACAATGATGAGCCAATGGACACAGCTCCACCAAAGAGCATATTCTGCACAAAAGCAATTCAAGTAACTGGTAATAAATGGTCCAATAGCAAAGAAGCAGGCTATACATGGACATAGTAATTCCTGAGGAGCCCAGTGCTTGCAAGGGCAAGGATACCATGAGGATGGCAAGAGGGTGGACAGAGGCTATCCATGACATGCCTTGTGGGATAAGGATTTCAAGGGCAACAATTAAATCACTTCAGGGATTAAATGGGGTGGTATGATCCCACTGAGGCCCAGAAAAAAAAATGGAAACCAAGTTGCAGAGAACAAGACTAGATGTGAAGGTACTCAAGGGGAGGAGGCTACATTGAGGACCCCAGCAGGAGAAAATGATATGTAGAGAAGTAGGTAAGAAGGACATGTAGAGAAAAGCTTGGTTGAAAGGAGACTTCTGAGGTAGACTCCACAGGCTTGAGCCACTGGAAAGATGATTTGCAAGTGACTGAGAAAAGGAGTATCCATTGGGCAGTAAGTTGGGGAAGCAGAGGAAGGCTACATGGAGAGAGGTATAAGTTCCTTTTGGGTAGGATAACTCCATCATTTTTGTCCAGATGGGTACATATTTAGAAATAAAATATAAAATGCTGCTGCAGGGGCAACATAAATTAAATCCATCCCTAGCAATCAGACACATGGTCATTCCAGCATTATATATTGAAGAGAGACCAATGAGATATACACAGAAAGTTAGGATAATCAAATGAAGATGCCAAGCAGACAGTAGATGTATGGTTCTGAGCTTAAGAAAAAATTACTGAAGTGTTTTCCATCAGGAAGCCATTTAAGGAAATTGTTTCCAATTGCTTTGTGATGTTTAATTAAGGCACATTTATGGATGTTGTCATGATAGATGCCAAAGAGAACTGGCATCTGAAGATCACTGCTTTGTCATTTCCTTATAGTGCATCTTATATTCAATAGTCCAAAATATCCTGTGTGTGCCCAGAGCAACTATCTTTGTATTGAAGCTAGAGTCAGGACAAAATCTGATAAAAGGCACTCTGCCTCCTTCTAATGGAGGCCCACCAAGAAAGCAAAGGCTGATAAGCACACATTCCCTCTCAATCATGAAAAGAAAAAAAAATGGTCAAAAAAAAAGACAGTATACTGACTCTGCATTAGTGGCATCATTTTCTGTCTAGATGACAGCATGTTTTCTGTGGCTGTTACAGTCATTAGCAATTATTATTATTATTATGACAGATGCCATGCTGGTGCTAAGCATCAGTCTTTGCCAGTGCTAGCATAAATGAATGCATACATTAAAATTCTTTCCACTTTTAGTTCATGATCATCTGAAATAAAATGAAGGTACTTAATGCTGTTACCTCCTGTCGGATTATATAAAATGTGAGAGAAAGCAATACATACAACAATGAGGATTTTTACAATGAGTCTGCAGAACCAATATGTTCCACCAGTAATAATTTGTTAACCTGAGTGCAATAATACAAAGGATTGCTTCTAAAGGGGGACAAAAGTGGGCGCTCAAGAGTGGCCATCACAGTCACTTAGGCTTCACTCCATGAGTCACTATGAACCTTCTTTCTGTTGTAGATGCCGTCTCATTTGGAGAGGGATTGATAACTCTTTCTTGGTGATCTTCATTGTGATCTAGAATGTTTACATCTGAACTTCAATCGTTTATTGGCATGACTACCACTAACAGACAGTCAGTAGCTGCTGAGAATGGCATGATCTCAAAAGGAAAGAGAAACAGCCACAATGACATTGTACTATACAGCAGGAGAAATAAAGGAACCATAGGTATCTACATTAACATGGGTGAATGAACACTGCTTAGTGAAAGAAGAAAATGCAAAGAATACATACAGATCAAAATTGGACTTGGTGTGTTTGGGGGATATGGACATGATTGACTATCCCACAAGGAAATCCGAGGAGGAGACTGTTGTGAAAGTCAGGATAATGGTTACTTCAGGAGAAAAATATGACCTGTAACTGGTAAGGGACTTGGAGTTTCTAGGATAATAACAATGCAGTGTCCTAACTCTTGATCTGGCCAGGGGTTACACATGTGTTCACTACTCAGCTACTTGTTAGAGTGTGCACTTGTGTTCTATGTACTTGTCTGAAAGGGTACTTTTCATACACACACACAAATTTTCAGAAAGATAGAAAGACCATGTGACTAGGGATATGGGAGAAACTAAATATGTACATTTTAATGTTCTAATTACAATGCTTTGTCCAAAGGCTCCAGCTGGGCCTCTTTCTCCTCCTTTCCAGAGGCCCTTTCTACCCATGTTCCATGCCCTGGATTCTCTCTTGGGACTGGTTTCTGGTACACAGGGAGGTCACTTCTTAACAAATTGCAGGCCTGGCTTGCAGAATATGGGAATGTGAGCACCAAACTGATGCCAGTACATGGAGAAAGAGAGTCTGTGGTTGGGACTCTCAAGGATACCTCCCATCCTACTGCCCAAAGAATGAGGGGTTCATGTTTGGAACTGCTTTGTTTATTCAGAATGAAGACAACAAACCCCTTCTTCCTGCAGCTGACCACACTCCATACAGGACAACCCTCCCACAGTCAAACAGGATTAGTTCCACGGTGTGCAATAGTCTTCACTCTAATTTTGAAGATAAGATACAGGTTCTGTCTAAACAGCTTGAAAAACTACATCTCATGAGAAATTGTTATTCTTTTGTTTGTTTGTTTGTTTTTGTTTTTGTTTTTCGAGACAGGGTTTCTCTGTGTACCTTTGGTGCCTTTCCTGGAATTCACCAAGGCTGGCCTTGAACTCACAGAGATCTGACTGCCTCTGCCTCCCAAGTGCTAGGATTAAAGGTATCACTGCCCAGCTCGAAATCTTTATTCTTAAACCTCTTCAGAGGAAAAACATTTAAGAAAAAGCATGTTTGCCAATAGAGTCTAAGGTATATATATATATATATATATATATATATATATATATATATATATATATATATGTCTCAGATGCCTAAAAAAAAAAATCACACAGATTCTAAACTGGCTTTTTTCCAGCCTCGAAGGATTCCATCTTGCTACCCAAGACTTGGGACTCTGCACTAAGTCTCAGGGCTGCGTGAACCACCCTGTCTGCTGATATTGCTCCATAATGAGATGCATTCACCAAAGATGAGCAGATAGTCCATACAATGCTCAAATGCCGGCTGTAGTTCAAACCTATTCTGTTTCCTTGGATTTGAAGTCATCACCTTTGATCTTAATTTTAGTCCTCTATAGTAACCATGGTTTCCAAATCCTTCTTTCAATTGCTCTGGGCAGTTGCATAAAGAAGATGTTGGGTTAATCTCTTAAGCCCCATCTGAAATGTCGCACTGGTCTGGGTAGAAACTCACATATAAAATGAAAGTCAGAGCCAGCCCTCAAAAGCACACAGTAGCTGTCAGAACTACTGTGACAATGACATAAGCCTGAACAGCCTTTTCCCAAGTGTGAAAACATCTCACCTTGCCACAAGTAAGTCCTCCCCTCAGGCCACTTGTGACACCACTGTACTTGTCAAGAAAATCCATTTTCCAAGCCTGTCTTCCCCCTTCTCCTCATCTTCTGGCCCAGGCTTCATTTCTGATCATGACCTAACTTTCAAATGACCAGCTTCTCCTGTCATCCTGGGGATCTTTTTTCTTTCTCCCTCTTCCACTTTCTATTCAGCCTGTTCCATCATATCCTAGACACCATAGCCCACAAGGATCCCTCCCTGATGTGAGGCTGGATGCTTCTCTGTCTCTATCTCTCTAAGCATTCGATTCAATTCCGTTAGATTATCATTTTGCATTGCTATTTACACCAACCAGGACAAGTTTGCCAGTCCTTGTACCAAGTACCAGGTACCAATTATTTTTAACCTCAACCCACAGCATTTAACCCAGGAAGGGTATTTCCTCTTCACTTCATCTGATCTGCCTGCTGCCTTGGTCCTACCCATCCAAATGAGAAAAGAGAAGGACTTCCTTTCCCTGAGTTTTCTCATGTAAACAGCATCTTCTATTTTTTTCATTGATCTTACCTTTCAACACAGTCTCTGAAACCCATCATTTTCTGCATCTCCTACAACACTTGAGTGCTTGTGTTTAGGTGAACAAAATACTCTTTACTATCTTGTTCCCATTCTCATTTTTCAGAGATCCCTGAGGAAAATAGTATGGTGTGTATGTGCATGTCCATGTTTGTGTGTGTGTGTGTGTGTGTGTGTGTGTGTGTGTGTGTGTGTGTGTGTGCGTGCCTGAGACTCTCACACTTCATGGTACTCCAAGACCTTCTTCACTCACTGACAGCATCACAGAAGCCTCCTCCTTCAGAACTTTTTTTTAATTCGATTCCCATGAATGCTCCTCCCCACGGACCTTCCTTGTACCATACTGTCAACTGTCCTTTGCAATCCTCCTTTGGCTGACTCATCTTAAATATTTAGTTAAAATTCTATTCCAATACCAAGCACTTAGACCAAGGGCTGGCTATTTGAATTCAAATTTATCAAGCTGAAATATGGTTCCTTTCCAGAGCAGTCATCCTGGCTACATTTCAAGTACCCTATAGACACATGTGATTAGTGACTTGCCATTTTGGACAGTGCAGAATTACATGTTCACTAGCATTTTTAAAAATGGAACTATACATATGGCTTAGAAGGCAAAGACAATTGCCGCAAACCCAATGGTCTGAGTTTGGTCCCTAGGACCCATGTGGTAGAAAGAGAGAACTAACATCCAGAGTTGTCTTCTGACCTCCACACAGACATTGTGACATACATATACACACAAATAAAAATTTAACTTTAAATTTTTTTAAAAAGAAGGAGGTAGAATGATGAGATTGACATGACCCAAGCAAGAAACAGAATGAGGGAGCTGCAGGAAAGCTATACTGAGCCAGCGAAGACCACACAATTCACTTCAAGGCTCTTAGGAATGTGTGCACCTGAAGTCCTCAGAGAAGTAAGGTGGGTCCTCTTCCTGTTCCACCACTTTCAACAAAAGTCTTCTTACCACCCTCTGTGGAATCTACCAGAGCTGTTGGGATGAGCATGGGCAAGGAGCCATGCCTGGACTCTCAGACTCGTCCATAGAACTCCTTGCCTACAGAGAGCAGCTGACTGGGTCACTCCAAGATCTGTGCATCTGTGATTTTAAACCAGGTGCTGCACATTCGGTTACACATCACATCACAGATAGTTCTAAATACATGAGCCAGAGGTGAGTATGTCATCATCGACCTCAGTTTATAAATAAAATATTCAGTGGCCTAAATTTCAGATATTCAAAAGTACTGTAAGAGAGAAGCCTGGAGCAAAGCCAGAAGAACAAAGAAGACATTCCACGTCCTCTGTAGTGCTGGTTCTTTGTGTGTTGTATTTGAGAATGTGTTTGTGTGTTGTTGATTATGTTGTCGTTTGAAAGCTCTCTCTCTCTCTCTCTCTCTCTCTCTCTCTCTCTCTCTCTCTCTCTCTAATTCATCTTTAACTACTCACTTTTTGTCTCTCCCCTCTTTTCCTCTCTCCAGTCATGTCATCACCAACTTTGAGATTCTTTCTCTCATCATATGCCAGATGCATCGAAGAAGTTGCCTGTATAATTTATAGCAATAGCAATATAGAGCTCTGAGAGAAAATATGTCATGGACCCCTGTCATCATTCATGATGTTTACTTCTCATGACTCCAAGCATTAAGCAAAGCCCCAAATCATGCATGACATTACTAAATGGATTTAAAATCAACTTACTTTGATCCCTGTAAGTGCAACCAAAAATCTTTCATTTTGATCCTGCTAAGAAAAATAGTAAATCACATAAATGACAAGGAATGTGTTTTCATTTCTATTAATAACACTAAAACAGGTGGTACCTATTTACAATTATCATTTCACCACTACAAATTCACCAAGGCTCACCACAGTTCACTTCCATGCAAACATCTTCTGTTGCCTTTATCCGTCTTGAAAAGAATATGTTCCAGGGCTGCAGAGATAGCGTGGTGATAATATGCTTGCTGTGTAGGCATCCTCCCTTGAGTTCAGACCCCCAGCAACCACATAAAAGCCAGTGTGGAGGGGAGTGCCTTGAACCCCAGTCCTGAGGGTAAGGCAGAGGCCAGCAGATCCCAGGGGCTCTCTGACAAGCCAGTCCTGGTGAATCTGAACTCCAGGTTCACTGGAAGACCAAAAATACAGTAAAGAATGACAGAGGAAGAAGCCCAGGGTCAACCCTGTGTTCCATATGTGCTCACATGGGTGAGCACACCTGCACATGCGTGAACTCACACACACACTCACACAGACACACAGAATATGACATTCTTCTTGACCATTTAGATCTAGAAAAGAAAATGCTGTTCTCTCAATCACTTACTTTCAGCCTTGCTCAGCGGCCTCCCACCTGATTATACACACAAGTTCTGACCTTCCCTTCTGAATTATGTTTCAATATCCCAAGAGTAAAAAGCCTGTGCCTTTGCCTTCTCAAAACAGAAACAAAAAATCCCAGCAGTTGCATCATTCTTATAATGTATGTGTCTCATTCCTCATGCCCCAAGTCCTAGCAGACAGATTAATCACTTTAAATGCCATTCTCAAGGAAGCCCTTCCTGAAAAGCAATCACAACATTCAAAATTCCAGTCAATTATATTGGTGCTTGCTGGTATTTATACACTTTAATAGGGATTCAAGCCAAGTTTACAGACCCATCACTGCAGCCTGTATTTTTAAGGGCACTCAGTTCCTCAAGAGGCAAGCAGTTGCAAATGTTATAGAAACCCACATGGCTTGGCTACCCTGCTTCCACCAGGGTCTTAATATGATGGATCAAAATAATGTCTTTTTTTTAATGAGCAAATTGTGACTTATTTTAATGAGTGAGGAAGCTCCATCTCTGCTCTTTCACCTGTATGTCCCTCAATTTGAACACTGTATGTCTTGCAGAATTCTCTCCAGGAAAATTGAGGTCATTGGGATGTTGGCACCTTCTCACTCACACACATCTGGACTTGTTATATCTGAAAATTGGAAAATGAAAGTGCGTTCACAGAGCATGCAAAATCTAGAAGTGGGAAACGCCAAGCCCATTTATCATTCTCAGTGAAAGAAATTGTACAGGCAGCTTCTTCTGGGAGAAAAAAAAAAAAGCCAATGAATGAAAGGGTGAGCCAAGTGCTAATAATGTACCAGGGCTCCAGATTAAAGTGCCAGTGCTTCTGCTCAGCCTCTGAACAGCTGCAATGCCTCTCCGAGTTTTGATTAGAGAAAGGGAGTTACACAAATATATGTGAACTGCATGCCAAGGATATGTTTTCATAAACCAACAATCACGCCTTGTCAAACTAGACCAAGATTACATTGGCAGGGGTGTCCAGCTGGACTGAAGTCTGTGGCACAAACAAGAGGCTGATGGCTGGGTGTTTCTCAGGATCCTAAGCAGCTCACCTCATGCCCACCTTTCTCCATTTCATAAAATATGGAAGTACCCATGGTCCAGGACTTAGCTACGTCTGGCATGGGATATCTGAGGGAAAAAAAATCTACTTACACTATGTTCTTATGTCTGTTAACTTTATTCCTCTAAGACAAAATTCTATCAATTCAGCTATAGCTCCACCAGGCATTCAAGGCAAGAATAACACTAGACATACCAAGCTCTGTATCCATCTACTTTATTTCTCTAGGATGAAGTCCTGTATCCATAACTACAGTTCCATCCAGTTCCCTAGCTCATAGTCCTGCTAATGACTAAACTCCTTTGCTTCCAGCCTCATCTTCGTCCTCTGTATCCTCTTTCTCCATCTCTACTGCTCTCTACTCCTGGCACTCAGAAAACTCTACCCGAGAACTGCTTGCCCTCTACAGAACCTCTGCCATCCTCTCTTCTCTCTCTCTCCACGCTATTCTGTCCTTGACTACAGAAAATGCCTGCCCTTGCTTTCCCTGGGCATGTGGTTCTCTGCCTCCTCAGGAATGTTGTTTTATCTCTCATCTTGATATGTAAAAACCTCTTTTGTTCTCAGTCAATTGCTCTGGAGAACCACTAGGCCTCCTCAAGCTGAGGGGATGGTCTGAGCTTCATTAGCACAGGAAACAAAGCTATGGGTCTCCCGCCAGCTTGTCTCCTAAGCTCAGCAGGGCAGTTAGTAACTTAGTAGGTTCAGCAGGTCTGGGGAGCTGAACTGTTTACCGATTGGTCTGGGCACACAAGGATTTCATAGCAGAAGACAGCTAGAATGTTAAAGGCTGGATATCACCAAATATTCATAATAAATGGCTTGCCTTTTGACAGACCCTTGGCCAGTCAAAGTTTAGCTTTAATACACAGCTGAATCTCTATAATATATTCTTGTGGCCCTCAAGAACAAGAAAAGCACAAAGGTCCAGCACGTACAGAAATACAGCACCAGCACTCTCCCACAGATGTGGAGAGTCCAGCTTTCTCCACCAAGCAGGCCCCATCTCTCCAAGTCAGGCTGAGCTTCCCTGCCTCAGTGATCACAGTTGTAGTGGACACTTTAAACCCCACGCCAGGTAAAGAAGCAGAGACTTCTAGGTTATAATGCTGTACATTCTCCAGAGGATGGAGGAAAAACACCTTCCACTCCTTAGAATAATCCCACTGCCTAGGAAAGCAAACCATTAACTTTGTAACCAATTTGTCCTGGCATTGGTCTTAATATTCTCCAGGATCTGGTCGCAGAACAGGCTCCTAAAAAGATACATCAAACTGTTTCACCTTCCCTGAGAATTTCAAACACCTGACAGGTACTTACTTCTCTGTGCTAACCCTGAACTGCTCATTTACTGAATAAAACATTCAAAATATTCCTGAGACTAATCTTGATCCTGTGTTTTCTGCTTTTAAAAACTTCCATCATCATTGTGCTCAATTTTTTTTTTTTAGTGTGGCATTGTAGCATGAATCCTAATTGGTCTTATAATAAAAACCCAGAGCCAGGTATTGGGGTAAATGCTGAAAGATCAACAACTCCTCAGCCTAAAGGGGAAGATCCTGTCTCCACAAATCCTCAGACTGAATGCCCCTGAGTCCTCAGCCAAAAAGACTGAGCTCCTGTCTCCTCCCGCCTTATATGCCTTTCTCTGCCCAGCCATATCATTTCCTGTCTCAACTTTCCTAGTGCTGGGATTAATAGTGTGTACTTCCCAAATACAGGGAGCAAAGACATGAGATCCCAAGTGCTAGGATTAAAGGTGTGTGCCACCACTACCTGCTCTGTTTCTCTTTTAGACTGGATTAATCTTGTGTAGTCCAGGGTGGCTTTGAACTCACAGGTATCCAGATGGATCTCTGCCTCCCAAGTGCTAGGATTAAAGGTGTGGTGCCACCACTGTCTGGCCTCTAGGTTTAATCTGGCTCTGTCCTCTGATCATCAGGTAAATTTTATTTGTTAGAACACAAACCAAATATCACCACATGACATGAAGTGATTACCAGGGAAAATCTAAGCTATGTCTCTAAGTGATAAGGACATGAGTAGACCATGTCTCCCCAGGCTCTGTGGATCACTCTGGAACAGCACTGTCCATCTCCCTCTGGGAACTCCATCCTAAGATACTGCTGTGGTCAGGAACACAGACAGAGAAGTGGAGAGTTCCCATTCAGTAGCACTTACAGCTGTGAGCAGGACACAACTTAATGCAGGTTTACAGTGAGGTTAAGGCCCAAGTACAGAACACTCTGTTGATTCTGAAGTCCAGTTCTGAGGCGCCCTCAGGTACACTTGCCTATGTCTGCTACTCTCCAGAAAAAAAAAAAAAAAAAACGAAACCTTCAGGTCCCAGTAAATAGAAATGTATGTGCCCAAAGTTCTAGAAAATGAAGCCTGGCCCCTGTTAAAGGCATCCATGTGAGTGGGATGTTGAAGTCTGGAAACCCAACATAAGCTGTGTTCCATCTCAGCTCACTGCTCTAATTGCATCTGCCATCTTTAAAAGTCCAAAGGGACAGAGTTGGAAAGCATGGGATGATAGAGACTAAGCAAAATCACCAGTTCTTCCAGGTCCAAGTGAAACATAAATACAAGAAACTGTGCAGAGAGGACATAGGCAAGACACTTCACAAACACAGGTTGTTTGTAATCAAAGGTTAGTAAACTCAACAGGAGTTAAGAGCTCCTCTGCTGTCCAGATTGTAGGATAATGATAACTGCCTGCTTGTATTGAGAATATCAGCTTGGAGTGTAAATATGGCTCAGTAGTTAAAGGGCACTGACTGCTCTTCCAGAGGACCTGGTTTAGATTCCCAGAACCCACATAGCAGCTCACAACCATCTGAAACTCAGTTCCAGGACATCTAATACCCTCTTTTGGCCTTCATGGGCAATGCATATATGTGGTATACAGATATACATGCAGGCAAAACACCCATACATATAAAGGAAAACTATTTTGAAAAAAGAAACATCAACCCCTTGGAGAAAAGAAGGTTATTTCGTGAAGCTTAAGGGGTCTGTAACTTGAAAATCAAAGAGAATGTCACCTGGAAGAATAAAGGGGCAGAAAGGGGTCTTTGAATGATACAGTGTGTTGGTCTATATTCTTGTAGGCAGAGGGCAGAGGTTCCTGTAAGACCGGTGATCGAGCCTGGTCTCAGCAGACACCTGCTCGTGCTGTGTAGACTCCTACTCATGCTGTGTTCCAGAGCAATGCTATTAAAAGGGTTTGTGTCAAAGTTGGGAAATGCAAAGCTGTTGGCAAATCTAGTTATAATGTTAGTACATTAAAAAAATATAGAAATCAGAACCAGGCAGTGGTGGTGTATATTTTTAATCCCAGCACTCAGGAGGCAGAGGTAGGCAGATCTCTGTGAGTTCTATCTAGACCAGCCTGGTCTACAGAGGGAGTTCCAGGACATCCAGGGCTACATAGAGAAACCCTTGTGTAGCTGGAGTTTTCTCCAGTCCTGCCTGGTCCAGTCAGGACAAATCTCTCTCACCTGCCAGTCCCACAGCCACTTTGACCCAACCGAGTAAACACATAGAGATTTATATTGTTTAAACTGTTTGGCCTAATGGCTCAGGCTTCTAGCTATCCAGTTCTTACATCTTAAATTAATTCATTTCTAGAAACCTATACCTTGCCACGTGGCTTGTGGCTTACCGGCATCTTCACGTGCTGCTTGTCATGGCGGCGGCTGGCAGTGTCTCCTCCCACCTTCCTGTTCTCTCAATTCTCCTCTCTGTTAGTCCCGCCTATACTTCCCGCCTGGCCACTGGCCAATCAGTGTTTTATTTATTGACCAATCAGAGCATTTGACATACAGACCATCCCACAGCACCCTTGTCTCTAAAAAACCAATATCTATATTTGTTTTGGGTCTTGGTACAAGTGGGTATCTGATACAGGACATGCCAACTTACCATAATATGTTTATCAGGTATTAACAAAATCCATGAAATTTATGCCAGCTTTACTCTGAGCTTGTGCTGCAAGGCTTTTTAACCAGCTAATTCCTCCATGAGAAGTTTCCCTGTGGGTGTAAGGCACTGAGTAATGTCCTTGTCCTCTGTCCACCAGTAGCAATTATCAATTGTACCACACAGGTCCCTAGTCATTGCCCAGTGTCCCCCTAAAATTTCTCCTGGCTGATAACCAGGAAGAAGGCATTCTCTTTCAAAGAAGGGGTGACTCTTTCTAACACACATGAAGATAGCCATGCACCCTGTGACACCCCAAAACCAAGTAGACCACATCAGCCTGGAGGAATCCCAGATGGGCAGTGTTCCAAAGTAACTATTGTCTTCAGCAAAGAGTTAAGGAAAAGAGAACCAATGGACAGAGGGCAGTGAGTGTGAAGGTGATGTTTAAAGGCAGGATATTAAAGAGACTTACACCTATACCTGGATTCATTTTCATTGTTCATTATCCCAGTGTCTACCATGTGGCTGGCTTTGAGTTATACCATGTGAAGAATACAAAAACAGAGTGAAATGGAGTCCTCAACCTAGAAAACCACAGCCTACATGAGAAAGTCATGTTAGACATGTCCAACAATTGAATTATAGTCCATAGTAGTATGTGATACACAGATGCACAGGGTATACACCAGTGCGCACTGTGGGACTTAGGTAAGGCCCTGAGTACAGTGTGAAGAATGTGACTAGTAACACCCACGCTTGATAGTCATTTCAGATAAAGAAGAAATTCATCATTCCAAATGTTTCCTATTGCCGAAATTTCCAACTATAGGTATCTTCTTCATGAAGGGTTTGAAGGCCCCAAGGTCTGGGCCCAGTCTAGTCCTCATCTTCTTTATGTCAATTAGCTGCTCTAAACCTTGGCTCTTCCATTTCTAAAATGAGAAGGCAGGTGGCTGCTAAGGACTTTCCAGCTGACCTATGACTCTGAGCACTTTGGTTGACTTCAAATGATTGCATTTAGTGTAATAAGCAGTGTGAGGTTCCCTCAGTTCTGAGATTCATTTCCCATCCTATGATGTAGTTAATACCAGAATGTCTTATATAAAATTATATTTCTGAGTTTGTAATAGCTTTGGCTTGAAATAGACATTCTGCCATAAAGATCACTACAAATTTATAAAGCACAACCCAAAACATTAAAGAGCCCATAAATGCTTTAAAATTAATTTGGTCTTGAGTATGTCTGTGAATGAATGGGCTTGACATAAGCTTTTCAATTTTTCACTTCATTGCAAAGAGCACACAAGTACAAACTATGAATCAACCTACATGGTTGCTGATGTGGCCACTAAGCTGAAAAGGAAAGAGGAGGGGAGAAAGAAAGAGACCTAATGAACTGTTCACACAAGATTTAGGAGCTTGAAAAGCACAGGGCCCCAAATGATGACTCATCTCTTGTCTTCTTTGAATTATTCTAGCTTTGTGACTCAGACAGCATGTACTTTTATCCACGTCCAACAGACATAGATGGATCTGAGAGAGGAAGGTATTGCGGGGTACAGACTGACAGAGAGACTGACCATGGAGGGACCTAGGACTGGGGTCAGAAGGATACAAATATCTTTACTTCTCCCCACTCAAGATGGCTTTGAGCAATCAGTGACAATGAACCAATAGACTGAAGCATGTTTGGACAGCAAGTGTCTGCAAAGAACTGATAGGGAATTTGCTGTCACACATTAGCTGCTCTTGAACTTGAAATCAGAATGACCCAGATCTGTCACTTTTTGTTTGGTGGTCCTGGACAAGCTAGAAGCTGCAAAGATGTGTAATTTGGAATTTCTGGTGATTAAATGAAATAACATGTGTGCTTTGAGATTGAATCAGCTATGTATAACACAAAAAATCTAAATAACACAACAGAGATTGGTTCCATCCATATAATGTGAAATCTCATGAGAGGTTCAGCAGAAGGCCTCACAGTACCAGAAATGCCTCAGCTGCTTTCCATAGTTTGTTGTATTGCCTATAGTGCATAGCTGTTAATCTCAAGATCAATTTTTAATCTTAAAATGGTGAACAAATACAACAATGTTAGCATTTCAGACAGAGAAAAAAGACAAAAAGAAACCTGTCTCTCAGTGGAGTGAACACTCTGTAAAGAGTTTTTCTGGATGTCCCCACTCAATAGCCTTTTACTTATAACTCTCTGGTCATATTTGTCTTCAAAGGGAACTAGAAAAGTTTAGACTTTAAGTGAACATATTGGTACCCCCAACACTATAGGGAGAAAAAGAAGATAGATTTTAGACCATTAATTACTAGTCTCTTTGGTAGTATACAACATGCCCAGCAAAAAGAAAAAACTTGAAGCATAACTATAATGGTCTAATTTACTACTGAAGCTATTTTGAAAACACTTGAATTATCCACTATGCTGATTTCCCCAAATGGACACCAAACAAGGTGAGACCCTCTTCCATACAGTAGCCTTTGCAGATGTGAGAAGAGTTGTCCTGGACTCATCACATCACCTCAACCTCAGACTGACAGGTCCTCTGTTGTCACAAATCCTGAACAGTCTTCTCAAGACTAGAACTTCCTTGGGGTATGGCTCCCACAATGACCATAAAAGTACAGATCTGGGGACCAAGTGACAGAGGTGGCCTGTCAGTCCCCTAGTTAAGTGCTCTTGCCTTGCAGCTTCATCCTGCACAGCTGGCTCACGTAGAACTCTATCAAAGGCTTAGAGATAATCCAGTCTTCTCTCTATGAGATGATCTAAAAAAAAAAAAAACCTGTCCATCTTTGGGGACTCTGTGCCCTCAGAGCAGAGAGACAGAGGCCCTGAGTCTCAGTGCCACCATGTTCGAACTCTCAAGCCAGCCAGAGAATACGGTCTGCTCCCTGAACTAGCAAGTGAGAGGGCCAAGAACACAGGCTTACAGGGTGGGCAGGGGAACACCACTACCCCAGCAAGTACCTCTGCCCTCGTATCTTAAGCCAAGAGCTGCAAAATGCCCTTCCAGCAAAAGATCAATGTTCCCAGGGCCCGAGGCCAGGAAAGAGTATTCTGGTAGTCATTCCCAGAAGGAGACACAGCCAGAGCTCCACAGCCAGTTGATCCTCCTGTCTCCCAGCTGCAGGGGTGTTGTGTGATGATTCTTCCAAAACCCAGAACAGCAGGGAAGCCCACCGGTAAACGGTGGATGTGGGAAAGCTTAACTGCCGCAAAGGCCCAGACTCAGACTCAAGATTCAGACCATGACTTAGCTCAATCCTAGTGCCAAAAGTAAGCCTAGTTCTCATTTACAAGGCAGATGGCACAGTGTCACCAAGACACTCACAAAGGGGTGTCACTAAGGGTCAAAAGGAGGCAAATGGGTGACTTTAAAAGAAGAGACAGAGAAAAAAATCAATGGGCCCATTTCTACTGTGGGTCTAGTGCCCTTTAAGCCATGAATTGCTGGCTTCTCACAAAATACAAAGGACAAAGAGTGGCTTTCCTTTGGATAAATTGGATATTTATCCTTGTGTACCTAGGACAGCTGGGATCTGATCTGGTTATTAATAGCACCCACTCTTACTCTCAAAACAAACTTGACTGAACAACAAATGACATAGTGACTATTTTGGAAAACACTAGAAAAAATAAAAAAGTTTTTTTTTAATTTTCTCCTGTAACTCATAATTTTAAAAAGCTTAAATTATACTCTTATTTAGGCTAAGTCAAAATAGTATACCATTGAACTGTGCTTTTATTCTTAATGAAAAATGCATTATCCATGCATAATGTGAATCTGAAATTAGTTAGAGACTTTCCGTGAAAGTGTGCTCTGTCTGGTCCTTCATTCTCCTAGTTGCTAGAAAATTTGATTCAAGTAATTCCAACTCAGGTAAAGAAACTTTGGAGAGAATGTGGTTAGTCACACACTCAAAAGTTTTCTGTACTTAAAAGCGTCCTTTTCCTTCAGAAAAACTGAGTTTGTTTCTTCCTTAAGAAAAAACAAAACCGGTAAAAGACTAAGGAAGAAGCAGCATGTACAGCTCCAGGCTCCAGGCTGTATATGCTGCTTGGGTAGAACCGCTTCCTGTCTGGGGAGAAACAAGGGAAGAAAACAGGAGCCCCGGCACTCCCTCCCCTCCAGAGCACCACTGATCATCTTTCCTCTCATAGACCCAACATCTACCTTCCTTATAAAACTGCCGAGCACCACAGTAGGATTTCCAGACTCTCTGAGAATCTCCCCACACAAATTTTCTCTCTGGAAAAAAAAATGCAGCCAAGGTTTCCTGCTTCACAGAAAAGATCATGAAGATGCATGGAGTAATGCTTTATGAACACCTTACATACATCAGAATACGCCTCAGATAACATGGGTTGAGCATTCATAAAACACTGTTTACAGTAGCTAGATCTGAATTTGAACCCTCATCAAACCTGGCTGTTAGTTGGGTAGCCCTGGCTAGTGACCTGAACCACTTTGGGCCCACAGCTTTCATCTGTCAAAGAAGAGGTAACAATACTTGCTCTCCAGGCCATCACAGAAGTGCCCACCATACAGGAGCCAACCTCCAGGCCCTGTCTTTGACTCTCAGTTATGTGAAGACTAAGGATGTAAGCACTGTGTCTAATTTTTCATGATGCTTCCTTTCTCCTGATTTTTTGTTTGTTTGTTTGTTTTTTGTTTTGTTTTTTTTTTGCCATTTCAATGCGTATTAGTGAAATGAAGCTAAAAGTAAAATAAGTTTGAAATGGAGTGAAATTCATAGAAATCAGAATTGTTCTTTGTTAATTTTAGCTCCTGTAAAAGAGCTTGATACAGAAGCTAGACTTAACTATTGGAAAGACTGGAGATATAAACACACTTAGCTAGTTGTCAGCACCATTTTTTGATGGAAAAATCTAGCCAGGCAGTGGTCACACAGCACTCAGGAGGCAGAGGCAGGTGGGTTTCTGTGAGCTCAAGGCCAGCCTGGTCTACAAAATGAGTTCCAGGACAGCCAGGGCTATGCAGAAAAACTTTGTCTTGAGAAACAAAAGAAAAAAACAAAACAAAACAAAACAAAATCCCTGCACCTCACCTGGGCAGCACAGTAAAGCGGACCCTGTTGGCAGAGATACAGGTGATCCAGCCCTAAGGGCATGAGAGTGGGAGAGCTGGCCCTGTCCCCCCTCACCTCCCATGTGGTGGTGTGGGTGAGAAAAAGATAACCTTCCCCCCGCCCCAGCCCCTTGCCACCTCTGGAAGGTAGGAGAGCAGGCCTCAGGGACATGAGAGCAGGAGAACTGGCCCCACCCCTTACTGCCTGCTACATTTGGTGAGCTAGCCAGAGCAATGCTGGATAGCTGGCAGGCTGACCTGCCCAGCTACCACCCAGGCCCAGAACCAGGGCTATGAGTTGGCCCATCTCAACATCTACCCCATCTATGATCTACTGGAACATGTGAAAGGACTAGTCCTGCAGACCCAAAGCTGAAGAATCTCCATGACACAGGACAACAGGATATCCAAAAGGAGTCCTAGTAAGGGCCCAGTATATCTGAAGCCAGAGGTATTGAGCCTCTGACCAATGACTCATTGCAATGAACACTTACAAGTAAAGATGTATGGACTAAAGGGTATACTGTGTGACTCACTAGGCCACACAACTTCCATGATGAGATTTTTTTTTCTTTTAATTTTTTTTTATTTTTATGGGGGGGGCAGAGAGCAGATACAAAGGGATTGGGAGATAAATGGGATCAAGATGCATGATATGAAATCCACAAAGAATCAATAAAAGGTTTAAAAAAAATCTAAGGTTGCTTATATTGGCCATCATTCAATGAGGAAATGTTAATACCTTTAACAGGGAGACATCCATTGAACATAAAGAAAAGAAGCAACTATAAAAGGCCAAATTTCAGTGACAAGAACACACTCTGAGACCTTAATTTATAGAGGTTGAGTGAGTAGATTGAAGGAGATGGATTTCTCCACAAATGGTGGTCATTCTGTCCAAATGCAATATAGAGTAATACCCCTGTAAAGCATGTTTAACTAGTGAATTGAATCCTAAAGCATAACATCCACCTCAGACAGCTCTTACCCTCCTAACCCACCATTTTGCCTTGGAATCTGTCTGTTCAGTGTTTCTTGGTGAAAAGGTCAAACAAGACAGTAGGGATACCTTAATCAGCAAGCTGTCCTAACTAAATCACAGCAAAGCCCAGCCTTCAACTCCTTCTAAATCACCCACTACCCCTCTCTTTTATGACTCCCAGCCTCTGGATCCTGACATCAATATCCCACAGCATCATTTACTTCTTAGAATTATCTATCTAGGTCTTTTAGACATCACTGGGGTCTGGCTGAACAGAAGACCAAGATAGCAAGTCTGACTGCCAAGTAAGAAACAAATCCTTGCAATTGCACAAGTGGGAGGTAAATAAAAGCAGGCTCACAGCCTCCACCACTCCATTGACTTATCAGTCAAGTCACATGTACATGATCCATTCAGCATGCCCTGCCTGGCCCTGAATGCAAAGAGGAGAGCTTAATTCTGATGATAAATTGGATAGAACATGCCCAAGGACTTCCTGTATCAAAATTCTAGTGCTGCAAAATGTGTTCATCTCCATTGATGTTTTCAAGTCACTGAAGACCCCTCTAGCCTTGGGAAGGTAGAGATAGATACCTTTTAATTCGATGCAGGTAGGAGATACTTATAGCCTAATTTGTATCCTTACATATTCATTAAACATTTAGAGATTTTAATTTTCTCTTAGCCATTTGACCTACCTTGTATTTATTTTTCACTATTATAGCTCCCACTATAATATATGATTTCATATAGCAGTCAACAGTGTACTCTTGGGAGCCAGATACCCTAAGTTCAAAGCCTGGCCCTTCAATTTATTAGCTATGTGCACTTAGGCACTTAACCATTTAGATGTCAGCTCACAGATTTTCATTAACAAGAATGAGAACAACTACTCCTTAAGTATTGTCTAATTTACCCATATTTTTTCTGTGTGCTCTATCAGTTAAAGAGACTTTCAGGGTTTCTCTCCCTGATGCCCCACACATTGCTTTAGGCAGAATCTAGAGCCTGTGAGTCTCTATAGACTTGAACAGCACCAGCAAGAAGGTAAGCATAGACTAGCTATGATCCTGGAGTGGTACCCACACACACTCTCCTGAATTCAGGTCAATTCACTTACTATGTGCTAGACATGGTTCTAGAAAATGAGGAGAAAGTAGCGAACCAAATATATAAAAATCTTATTACATAGAAGTTTGTTGTCTAATGAGAGAGGCAGACAGTAAAAACATTTAAGTGGAAAGATCATCTCTGAGAATGAAAAGTGCTGTGCAGAGAATGAAGAGTTTAAGGCAGGTGACACACTAGACAGCAACCAAGTGACTGCCCTGGTTGTATTCAGGGAAGACCTTTGACATGGCCTCCTTCATCTAAAATGTGGAAAAGCTGGCTTGACAACAATCAAATGGAAGTAATTCCAGGTAGAGGGAAGAGCAAGTGCAACAACCAATTGATTGATCAATCAGTTACAGATAAGAAGGAGGAATGGGCAAAGGATAGTTTGATTGAACTTGGTGGTAAGTAGGAGGGAGAGGAATGTGGAATGCAGTCAGAGCTGGGAAAAGGCTAGACACTACTTTGAGACCACAGCTCAAAGGATAGCAAGTTAGTACCTCGGAACAAATGAAAATTATACCAATCTGATATTTGGGTTCTAAAAATATGTTTGGAAATAACCCAACAGTTCAATGACAGTAAGATAACAAACATCTCTCCCAGTATTTCATGGTGATGAAGATTTCTGTTCTCTGAGGGAATGTTCACTATAAACACAATGAACACTAGGGGTGTAATCAGGAATCCCTGGTTCTGACTTTAGCTTGCCAAACAGTTGGTTTTGTTTAAAGTTTGGAAAAGTACGTCAGCTCTGCCAGTCTACTCATCTCTGAAAGAAGGCACTTGAATATTATCTTGGATCATTCTTAACCGTCATGCCTAGTTGTCCATTTACTATCACTGATTTCTTGATCATCATTTGTAGAATGGCAGGGCTACAGACAGGAATAGCTGGTCTATCCATACCTAATCAAACCACACAGGGATTACTGTATACCTTTGGTTTCCTGTAACTTCACTTAGTTGTCAATCAAATAAGTCCTTTCTGTAGTGAAAACTATGGATTAAATGGATTTGTCTTTTTCATTAAGTTACATACTTTTACTTTTCATGTTAGGGATCAAACCCAGGTTCTCATGCTAGCTAAATAAATGAAATACACCCCAGTCCCTAAATACTCTTCAGTAATCCTATAGTCATTAAAGTTGACTGTATTTTACATTACATTTTATATCATTTAGTCCTCATAGTAATCCCATGAAGTAAGTTTAATACAAGAAACTGAACCTTACCAGCATTAAATAATTTAGCTCAGGACATACAGAAAAAATACCAAATTTAAACAGAGGCTGGCTACAAAGCCCATGTAAGATATTAGCTGCCACACTCTGAAACATGTGTCATGGTATTTGACAGACATTATTTGAAAACTAAGCAAGTGATATTTTTTGAGACAGGGTCTCACTATGTAGCCCTGGCTGGCCTAGAATTCACTATATAGGCCAGGCCAGCCTTGAACTCACAGAAATCCACCTGTTTCTGCTTCCCAAGTACTGAAATTAAAGGTAGGCACCATCATGTCCAGCTATGTGAGTGATTTTTTTTTTAATATACAGAATGTTGCCATATAGCCCAGGCTAGTCTTAAACTCATAATCTTCCTGTTTCTAAATAAGTGATTCTAGAATAAATGAATGTTTACTCCTAACTTGCCTTCAGTACTTAATACACTGCTTTGGAAAAACCAGGCAACCTTACTAACTAGAAGTCTTACCCACTCTATCAACATGGTATAGAACTGCTCTTAAAAGCAATCCAAGAAATCGGGGCTTAACCTATATAAAGTCTTAAGTTATTAACCTACATAAATATCCCTTGTCCTTTATAAACTAGCTATCTTTTGGCTCTTAGCTGAAGGAGAAGGAGAGATGATGCATAGGCCCTATGTGGGGAGTCTTTTCAATCTACAGAAAAGCTCCTCATGCCACACCTTTGTTCCCCAAGGAATCTCAATCCTGTCTAGATAGGAGAGGATAACCAATTTGGCAAAGTTCCCAGGTATCCCAACCACATACACACCTATATTGAGAAGAACCTCTGCTTTAGTGTAAGTTAGTTCTGTCTGTTTATTTAATTAAAGGCTGAACTCTTGGGCTCTCAATTAAGTGATGAGACTCAGTGGGGATCACATGGCCATAAAGATACCTAGAATCCTAACCATTGTTCTTGAAATAATTATCTTCTGCATTTTATGGATGAATTGTGACATGTTTCTATTTCATTGTTCCTTTTTCAGAACTCAATTTGTAGTAATAGTATTCAGTTTACATTCTGATTTTATTAAAGTGCAATCAGTGTCTTAAAACAGCATTGCCCTGTAAACAATGATGAAAATCTTCTATATCTAGTCTGCCTAATATCATACCCAAGATACATGTGACCCTTGAGAAAATGGCATGTGTCTAGAGAAACTTAGGAACTGAAGTTTAAATACGCATGTGTGGCTAATATTTACACTACTAAAAAGTACACATACAGAGAAACATCTTTTCATGTTTGTAACCAAAAATCACATTCTCTTTTTTAAAATTGCTTTTGAAAACAGCAGCAATGCTCTAATAGCCAAGAAGAAATTCTAACACATTTATATTTCCACCAGGGGATGAATTCTGACAGCAGAAGAGGATTCTAACCTGGGAGGAGACAAAGGTGGTTAGCCAGGGAAGGGACACACCCTCAGGGAGCTCTCTGGCAAGTTCATAGTTGACTGTGAGACACAAAACAGAGAGGGACTGTCAAAGAGAAAGCAATATCCCCTCAGAGAAAAATCTAAATGTGTTTTTAGCCACATGTCACCCCAGAGAGAGGACAGGGTGGCAGTGTTAAATTGGTGAGATTTTAAAACAGGGAAGTTAACTAACCTGGGCCTGGTGAGATGTTTCAGGTGCATTTTAAGTGACACAATTTCATTCCCGAAACCCAGGGGGTGGTTCATGCCACCTATATGATAGACTCTAAACCCAGGCTCTTGTGTTTTATCAAGCTAATGTTTTCATTAAAACACCAGTTCATAAAAGCAGACTTATGCTGGATTTTCATTGTCAGTTAAATTTTTGATAATCACAAAGTAACCCAAGATCTGGAATGAAATAGTGGGTACAGACACAGGCCAACAAGATGACTCAGCATGTAAAGGCACTTGCTGAGTCAAACCTCACAACCTGATGTCTATCTGAAAGATAGAAGCAACACCTGCAAACTGTGCTGTGGTCCTGACACATGTCATGGCACACGCACCCACAAACACACTCACACATGCAAAAATAAATAAATAATAAATTAATTAATAAATGTAATTTTCATCTTCTTTGTTTAAAAAGATTTCATACAGTATATTTTGATCATGTTTTTCCCCAAACTTTTTCTAGATTTATTGATCTTACTTTGTGTTTGTCCTGAGTGTATGTCTGTGCACCATGTGCATGCCTGGTGCCTGCAGAGGTCAGAAAAAGGGGACAAACCCCATGGAACTGGAGTTACAGATGTTTATGGGCCACCTTGTGGGTACTGTGATTCAAACTCAGATCCTCTGAAAGAGCAACAAGTGCTCCCAACCACTGACTGTACTATCTGTCCAGCCCATGAATATAAATTTTAACATAAGCCTTTAAATGTCCAGGAAACAGGCTCCATCATAAAAATATGAGCTAAACAAATCCATCCTATGTAAGAGAGGTATCAACTAAAAAAGTGGATGTGGAAGTAATACAAACTAAAGGAAGAAGTTCACAGACAAGAGAAGACAACAGAAATACATTCTAGCAAGACCAGTGTTTCTTAGATTTAACTTCAAGGATATGCTCTGGGGGAGTCTTGGCTCAATAAGAATGTTTTTGTTTTGCTTTACTAATTATAAGAATAAAATGTAGGGGTTTTTTCAATAAAAATTCTCATTTGAAATGAGAATTTTCATGTATAGAATAAAACTTTAGATTTCTGAAGTAAATGTTTTTCAAATACAGGTTGAGAAAACTTAGCAGAAGACTCTAAAGGAGTCTGTGTTTTGTTTAGATTCTGAGTGTAGTGATCTCAATGGAGGAAACACCATTCTCCTTTATTTTATCAGAAAAGTTAATTTTTCTAACTTTACTCTTAGCTTCCTTACAAAGAGATGAAATCTCTATAAACTCAGAGGGCAAGCACAGTGTACTACTCATACTATACAAGTTGAACACGCTTAGTGTAAATATCTCAAATCCTCCAAAATCTGACACTTTGGGGCATCAATTTGTGAAAAGTGGAAAATTCCAGACCAGACCTCATGAGATGAGTCACAATCCAAACAGACAAACTAAAACTATTGTGCCAAATTACCTGAGGTTGTGTGTACATGAAAAACAAATGAATTTTGTGTTTGGAAATATTCCAAAATATAAAAATATTAGTCCCAAGCATGTCTGATATAGATATTTAACCTAGTTACCTGATTTATATCATTGATTTTTTAAATGTTCTTCTACAGTAAAAATGGGAGACACTGTGATAGGGAACCCTAGATCCTAAATTAAGAAGTCTACCACTGTCTCTGTCCCCAAAAGGGTATATCACTTGTCTGCCCAGAGTTTCTATTTCCTACTCTGTAAAATGAAGAAAGCTGACAGGATAATTGGTGGCCAAGATCTTGTCAAACCTTAGGTAGGTCTCTTTGATTCCAACATTAAATTGTGGCATCCCCCCTGTATTTCTTCCCTGAGGGGCCTCTCAACTGAAAACGGGTTTCACTAGGACTTTATTTCATGTATGTTCTTTTCATGCTCCCTTTCACCCATAAACACTGAAGGCTGGAAGCAAGATATTTGAAGGAGAAAAACTGGTCAACAGTCATCCTTCCACCTATTACCTACTACCACCTAGGAAGTGGAAAATTAAATCATAGAACCCAAACTCCTAGAGCATACTGTAACTCACCCAGATATAAAAAGAAAACAAGTAAAACAAAAATATTCAGAGGGACATTTAGGTATTTTTTCTAAAGTTTCAAATAAGTGGGAAAGCTGCTCACTCAAGCTCATGTTAAATCAATGGAAACATAACAACTGTCTTTTTAATGTCTTGGGTACTATAAATGATGCCATTTAATAAACAGAATTTCAGAATGTTAATTGATCCACAACAGTAAGAGTAACTACTATGTTTAGTGAATTCTTTGACTAGCAAAAAGGCCTACCTGTAAGATAAACAAGAAAGATTGCCTTCTGTGGGGTTAACGCTATGCCTTTTCTAAGAACAAATGAACAAAAACCACCATCTCCTGTCTTCCATACTATGGAAAGACAGACAAAAACTGTATACACTGCCTTTGTCTTGGCTAGAACATAGGAGTCTTCGGGTTCAGAAAGAAATGTCTGTGTTTTATCTTACCAATGATAAAAATAAAAGGTATCTTTTCCAGTGAGAACTCTCAGAGGTCCATAGTCTGAGGAATCACTTTCAGGGCCCAAAGGGACATAGAAGTTTATTCTGAGGCCTGACCACATAGCTAAGGTAGAACTTTCCTCAGTGACTCTCCATGTACACTCAGCAGAAGCTTGATTCTAGTCAGCTTGCTTTGTTTATCTCAGGAGCATCATTTCCTGTGCCTCTCCTTGTGAATATGCAGCAAAAGACTTTAAAAGAAACTGTGGAAAGTAGAGTGAGACCAAGAGTGACATCTGCTTTCTAAGCACGGAGCTACAACCCCAGCCCTCTCTGAAGTCTAATATGTATTACATATTATGCATGCATGTGTTGATTACCATTATGCAGCTGTTCCTAAGCACTTAGGAGTCTCCTTTCCCACACATATCTTCCTGTGTGGGAGACCTTTCATTGTTATCTTTTTCTGCCTATTCTGTGAATCTCCCTGACGACCAGCTCAATATGCTTTCCAGCTGCCTCTTATTAGCAGTGCTAATATAAAAGTGAAAGGATCTTTAAAATAATTCCTCCAACAGCTAACTTCATGTCCTATTATAATTCAAAAAGTTAGTAAATGAGGTGTCTCATAGTCCCAAAAGAGAGTTACACTTTCTTGATGAGATCCTCATGTTCGTTCTCTGTGCTATCATTAGATCACAGGAAACAATCTCACCATTCCTGACATCAGAGAAAGCAAGATTGGGAATGAGAAGCAGCAGGTAGGGCTTCATCCATCATCCAGCACAGGCAGAGGGATCGCTCCCTGCTCTGCCCTCCCACATTTATCCTCCCCTGTCCTCATCTCCCCAGTGCTCCTTCCCTTCTGCACCATGAATACTTCATCTTTCCTACACTACCTATACAGAAGGCTAAGACTGATTTGTTACTGTTCCCAACTGCCACCAACCAGCAGTCCTCCAGGGTCTCCCTCTCTCTCTCTCTCAAACACACACACACACACACACACACACACACACACACACACACACACACTTGCCCCTTAGAAGGTACTGAGTTATTATGGGACTGGAGAGATGCCTAAGAGCTCTACAGCAATTGCTGCCTTGCAAAGGATCCAAATCCAGTTTCTAGCACCCATATGGCAGTTCCTAACTGTCCTTAATTCCAGTTCTAAGGGATCTGATGCCCTCTTCTGGTTCCATCAGCATGGGGCATGCATATGATGCATATACATGCATGCAGGCAAACAGGTATATACATAAAATAAAATGAATCTTTAAAAATAAAAAGTCAGCCATTGTGATGAGATGAACATAGGACACAGAAGGATTCTCATGGTTACCCAGGCATCAGCTCTCCTCTAGTGGCAAAACCTGTTCTGTCATTTCCTCCATAGAAACAGCCTATGCCTGCTGCTGTAGTTTCCTTTCCTATTGCTGTGATACTAACATGTAAAAATACCCTGACAAAAGCATCTTAAGGGAGAAAAGATTTATTTTATCTCACAGTTCCATCATAGAAGGGAAGTCACATTAGCAGGAGCTTGAGAGAGCTGTTCACATTGTATCCATCAGGAAATGGCAGTAATCAATGCATGGGTGCTTCTACTCAGTTTCCCTTTTCGTTTATTCAGTCTAGGATCCCAGTAAGAAAATGGTGCCACTCACAGTGTATGGGTCTTCCCACCTCAATTAATGTAATCAAGACAGTTCCAAGAGGCCAATCTCCCATATGATTCTGGGTTCTGTCAAGCTGACAGTTAATACCTGGAGAGACCTCTGACTTGCCTTGGGAATGGGTTGCGACCCAGAACAGAACTCAAAAGTGACTAGCATTGAACACCTTACTAAAATGCATCCTGTGCTTGATAATGATGCCAAGAGTTGTCTTCACTGCATCAATGGCTACAGACCTTCAGGTGTGCCCCTGTAAGCTAAGAAGCTCACTGATACCATCCCCACCCCCAAGAGATATGGCTTCTTTGTACCACAAGAAAGCAAACAAACAAAAGCATACCATTTGGCCAAAATAATGACCTTCATTTGATATGGAAGCAAGTGCAGGGTGATGATGGAGGATGAAAACTTCAAAGCACAATAATAGCTTTCTTTTAATGATTTCCTTTGACATCGCCTACTTCCCAGCCTAACTATAATTTGACTAATTGCTTAATAATTCTGTTTAAATGTCATTATTTCTGCAAGTATCAGTTCATTAGGCCTGGTTTTTCAGGTTGAAAGACCCCTTCACTTCCTTGAGTCTTCTCTGTCCCTTCTTCCCAGGTACCTGCTGCCTGAGCCACATTCTAATGATGCAAATGGAATTCCTTCAAAAAGGTGTTGAGCAGATCAAGGTGTCTCTTTGTGTTCTGTAGCCTGAGTAATGTAATCCATGTCCTTGAAAGAGTACCTGTGATGGGAAAGATCTAAGACTGTCTTTTAAAAGCCAGCTTCCATGCTGTAGCCGTGAAGCTGTGATCACAGCCACCCTAGGCCACTCCCACAGCAAGAGGCATGCTGCACTTGACATAGTGAGAGGGTGCATGCGAAACTGAAGCATAGACTTGGGAGCCCACAATTTCCTAGGGGGGGAAAAAAAACTAAAACCTTGCTCAAAGCAGTGATCTTCTTAGGACATCACAGTGTAGCCACAGACCCTGTGTGAGGGAGGAAGATGCACTGCTTAAAGCTGAACAAGATGGCTATGTCCTTTCAGGGACAAGCTTGTGTCTCACCTGTTCTGGCGAAGGGGAAGTAGCTAGACTACTAAACATATTCTAGCATGTTCTCCATTATCCTTTCCTTCTACAGTCTACCAGCTGTAAATTTACAGTGACTTTTCATTTCACGTGAAGGATGGCTCTAGTGTCCGACTTTCAAAAGTCAAGTCTCTTTGCCCAAATGCTCATATAACCATAAATGAGCTAGCACAGGAATTCCATGCTTTCTTGTCACTTCGAAAAAGAACAGTTAGAAAACAGGCCTAGGTCTTCCTCCCTGAAAACCTCTTTAGATCAGTGATATATAGAATAACAATAAGAAAAAACATAAAAAAAAAAAAAAGGATTATGTAGAAAGCTAGGGGGTTGAACGGCTATAAAGCCAGAATCACTGAAGAGGGAGGAACTGCATATACTTGGAACACAGGGGGCAGACAGCTCATTACTGGGAGATCCATGCTATTTCCATTGGTGTTTTATGAGATCTAGTTTTGAAGGCATGTACATTGACAAGTTTACCATTGGGAGATAGAGAGAGTGGAACTCACTTAAAAAGTAAAGAACTAATTGTACACTAGTACTGTCCAACTAAAACTTGTTCTGTGGGTTGTAAGAGTCTATTTCTGCTTACCCCAGAGAAATAGAGAATAACAAACCAAAGAAATGATTCCACCCAAGTTCAGCGTGATGAGCCAGTTTGTTTGACTAGAGTTACATGGCATGTCAATGTACCAACAGTCACAAAACCTATTAATCTTCTCTCCCTCCCCTAAACAGTGTATCCTTCAAGTGATTCCTCACTTCCTCCCATGAGGGAATAGTACTGGGCCCAATCTTTTATGAGGGTGATCACAGCTGTTCTGATTTCAGCATAGCCATGCCATGCTCAGAGCACAAAGTTTCACAACATGGCCACAGGGGATAGTGAGCAGAGGCACACTTCATCAAGATCATCCAAGGGCATTTTGCTTGAAAGTTTCCTTTAAGCTAAAATGTCACCTCCCTCTCAGAGTCCCATTCTTTCTCTTTGGACCAAAACACCCTGCCAAGTGAGGTGAATGCTGATTAGATGGCTCTGAGAAAGAATGGAGACAGAAGGCTTCCCTCCTATATGACTGGACCAGCGAGAGGTACTCACTGCCACTCCGGTCTCCACATGCGCCTTTCAGCAGTTTTCTGAGAGCCACAAGATTCAAGCAACAGAGAACATGCAGAATGGCATCTCATCTAACCAGAGTACAAAGCCTGAGGATGTAAATAGAGCTTGAATTATTGGGCGTGAAACAGGCTTTCAGGCTAATTGATCTATGTGTATACAATTGATTTGTATTTATTATTCTTCAAATCACACTATGAATTACTTTGGGATAATCTAGAATTTGAAATGATGCCCTCAAAGAACTATAATGACACACAGCTATTTCTCACCCCGTGCCTTTTTTACTTTGTCCTCTCCTGGGTTCTTTTTCTTACTAAATAACTAAATTCTCTGAATCTTTGACTTCCTATGCATTTTTATTCCTCTGGTCTCAGCTGCCTTGCCAAAAGTAGCCAAAGATACTGTTAACAATGACATCATTGTTTTGAATACTTGGAGAATTCTAGGTACTGACTTAGACTGTCCTGAGTACTGCTTTATGTGTGACACTCAACAGGCATCCTCACCTCATGAGGTAAGTGCTACTGTTAGATGCATTTGCAGATAAGAAAATGAAAACACAAAAAGATAAAACAATTGCCCAGCATCAAACAGCTAGCAAGAGTCAGGGTCAAGGAATGACCCCAGCATCCTGGTTCTCAGGACTGAGCTTTTGCTCATTACAAACCTCTCCCCCACAATATGTGTCCCTGCATAGTGTGAATGGAATTATGAACAGGAGTGTTGCCTTTGGTCTCTAAGAAGAGAGCAGTGAGCTCTTAACTTACTTTACCTTTAACTATTCTGTTTTTCCCTCCCACACTCTCAGACGATGGAAATGCTTAAGGCAGACTAAGGTAGTGTGAGACCTCACCATGTAAGTGTGAGCATGGCTCTTTGTGGGTACCGTATGTTTTGTGCGCTTCTGCCTTGCGTTCCCGCATGTTTGCTCCGCTGTTCTCTGATTGCCGCTTCCAGCGCTTGGCACTTCGGCCGCATGAACTGTTTTTTAAGCCATAGATCCTGTGTCTTTGTTCCTGATTTTATACCTGAGCTTTACCCACACACAAAGTCCAGCACAGGGCAAGAACCAGAGAACTCACAACTGTCTGCCTGGTATCTTCCCGGCAAGCTGGGAGTCCTGAAAATACAATGGGTTGCTGCTATCTGGCAATAAGTTGGGGATTGTAAGCTTCAAGAATGCTAGGCATTTACCCATGCCTAACTGCAACAGACCACTCCAAGGTGGAGACCTGCAAAGGCCATGACCTTCACCAACTACTGGACCTGTTCAGTGTTCTCTGGGGCAGGGGTCTTAAATGGACTGCTACTCTGTCCATAGGAGTCCATCACACCAGGTAACAGGAGATATGGAGAGGGGTGGGAATCTTTTCATTTATTTATTTTCTCTCTGCACATAAGTATATAATAAACAAGCACACATATGTGGAGAATAAAACATATTATAAAAGAGAAAGAATAATGGCCTTAAGTTAGACATGAGTAAAGCAGGCCTTCACTGTATACACACACACATATACTCACTACTCCTCTTGGTGTCCCTTGATCCTACACAAACCATATTTGCACTCCAAGTAAATTTAATATAGGGCAAGTTACATTTCTAGAATAAGAAAATTGATGAGGGGAGATAGTTGTATCTAACAAGAGTATATCTGGAAATTTCAAAATACAGCTCTGGGGCTGGAGATATAGTCCTGTGGTAAAGTGCTTGCCTGGCTTAAATGAGGCCCCAGGTTCAATCTCCAGCACCCCATATAAAATAAATACAATCCTGCCTTGCCGTTTGTTCCTTACCACACACCTGCACACCTGCATGTGTGCACATACCTGATGGTAGTTTGGAGCTTAAAACTACCTCATGTTCTCAATTTCACTTAAATGTTCAGTGTGTGTTGAAGTTATTGAGTTGTATTTTCTGAAATGATAAGAATTTAAAATTGAAGATACTCTTATGACATCTGACCAAACAGTGTTTGAGACTCAAACTATGCAGTGTTAAGAACTCAACCCACCATTTAGACATGCAGGAAGCCAAAACTTATTAGGGATGGATATTTCGCTCCGACCCCTTAACTGATTGGGACCTCACAAGAGAAAGTAGTTTGTCCTGGATAGATTGGAGGCACATTAAAACCTTATTCTTCTCTTTCCACCAAAGCATCCCATACAGAGTCAAAGATCCTTTCTCTCTGGACAGAATAATACACCGAGCTCCAGAGCAACTTTGTAAAAATAGAAGTAAATGGGTCTGCATCCCCAGAAAGGGTTCCAGGTCCTTTCATGGCTCTGCCACTGGAGACATGGGCAAACTGAGGTAATGTGGCTCTCTAAATCATGGAGTCCTTGTTTGTAAATTCAGAACAGCTGACTGAAAGAAGTACACGTGCCAAGTTTGCTCATTAATTTCTTAATTAACACAAACTTGCTCATTGGGCTGGTTTGGGGGCAGCTTCCACCTTCATTTTCCACAGTACGTTACAGGGAAAGTCAGTTAGGCTGTGCAGGTAGGGACAGCCTTGAAAAACAAGAGCTGTATCTGTTGTTAACTGAAGAAAAACAAGGCCAAAGAGGAAAAATGTAAGTGAGACATGATCTTAACAAACTCACATGGACATGCATGTTTCAGGTTTAGCATCTGATTTCTGAAATTTATGAAATGTACAGATCAACTGGTATCTATCTCCCAGGGTACTGCTCACTAACTGAGCTCTGGAACTCAGCAGGTGAAGGTCACAGCCTCTCTTTTCTAGTGTGGTGTTAAATTAAGGAGGCCAGGAACTCTGCAATACAGAATAACCTAAAAGCCAAAAGGGCAACAATAGAAACATACATGTGTCAGTGTTCACCTCAGTTCTGAGCTATATCCCTTCATGTGTACAATTATGAAAATGTAAATATTGAGTAAATATGCAATGTCCTTTTCACAGGTTTCTTTTCCATAGCAAATACATGGACCTTTTGGCGAACCATTTTTAGGGGCAAAGAATCATCACTGAATTTAACAGTTTGGCCCATTTTAGTTTTCAATGTAACTTTTCCCAAAATAGTCTGCAGGAACCCTCCATGAATCTGACGGTGATTCAAAGCTGACTGGGAGGAGAGGACCAGATATGGAATGTCACAGAGTTAATTTGGTGTTTACATCTTAGGTTCAAAAGCCACTGGATAAAATATAGAAAAGCAAAAACACTGTGACCTATGGAAGTACTGACAGGCTAGAATTTGAGCTCCAAATTTTGGTCAAGAAGAGGCTTGGAAGTGATCCATCTGGCAGGGAAGTGTAGAGGGATTCTTAAAGCTACATCTCATGGCATTTTGCTTAAGACTGACAAACAACCTGTTATGTGGAGACCGTAGGAACTAGAAGTAATCTACCAGCCTCTTGTTAAGGAGCATCAATGTCCTGGTGTTACTAGTCTTCCACTTAGGAGAGCTATAACACTTTCAGAAAAGGAAAACGGCATCATCAGGAAGCCACAGGGCCAGTCATCCCATTAAGGATGCTGAGCAGAGCAGATGTCAGCTCCTTGCCCAATACTTCTTTGACCAGAGAGCTCCCCCTGAACTAATCAGCCAGTGAAGAGTTAGGAAGGAGTAGGGGCTATTTTTTATTCATTTTTTTTAAAGGCTTGCTCCAAATCCATCCTAAGCAAGTGAGGTCTAAGAAAATTGCTGTCCTATTGAGACCTCAAGTGGTGAAATTGAGAACTGCAGGTGAAGAAAGGGAAAGAAAAGGAATGGGAGGAAGAAAGGGAGGAGGGAGGGAAGATGAGCTCCTGTAAGATCCTACCCCTGACCCACAGCCTCAGCCTGAAATTCTTCCTAGATGGAAGAAAGGGGGCACTGCTCCTGAGACCTCTGAATATCAGCCAAGGCTTGGTGACCTTTTACCACGTGAACATGTCCAGCCATCATTTCAGAAATCACAGAGAACTCTGCCTAGCTTAAACATGTACAGTTACTCCAGAACAGTTCTGGTACCTACTGAGAAGGCTTTAGATTCATCCAGTCCTTTGTTTCTTTTTCCTAGGGGAGGCCTGAAACCAAACTGGGCCTCCAAGAGTCACAAGAGACAACCCACAGAACCTTGGGGTCAACCCACTCACACTTGTCCACCTGATCCTAGAGAGTCCTGCAGGCTGGCCTGATGCCTGGAGGCAATGGCCTTGCAGTGCAGTCCCTGTCCTTGCCCTTCCACACAGACAGGAAGCAAAGCTGCCACCACTGCTGCCTCCAGCGCTGATTCTGGAGGCTTCCCAGAAAGTACATTATGCCTGACAGACAGGAGTCCAAATTGTTTTAATTGTTCTCCAAACACAGCCCCCAGATAAGCAACAGCATCATCCAGAAGCTAGTTCGAAATGTACATTATTGAGCTCCAGACCTAGAAATTAAACATGCTGGCAGTCTGTCCCAGATACTGTCCAAGTGACCGTGTGAGGCCACTGCCACACACTGATTTGCAAATGTCCAAGACAGAAGAGAGCAGCTCAGTTTACTTCAAACGTGGTTTCTGGCACTGCCCCCACAGAGATGCAGCAGAGCTCCATTCTTAACTAAGTGTCTGCTGTGATTCTGTGAGGGGAGCCCACAGTCTCCACTTAGACAAACTTTGCTCTAGAGAAAGGAAGCCTTCTCTGCAGTTCTTTAGCCTTCTCTCTGAAGATGGAAATAAACATTCTAACTTCTTACCAGGCTCGGAAGAGTCTGAAGTACCCCAGATTCTCTGGGACTGTAGATGGGATCCTATTGCCCTTTTGAAAAATTAGTCCTTCTTTGCTGCCACTAGAGGGGAATCACAATGAAGTATGCCTCAGAGGTCAGTGGGGGAGGGGAGATGTGCCCTGCTGGGAGACCAGCAAGACAAGGATGCTGGTGCACGGGGATTTCTGGACAGACGGCCGGCTGGCTCTTGTGTCTGAATCTCTAGACTGATCCTGAGAATCATGACAGGCTGGAAGTCTCACCCAGGCACGGTGCTTTTACTCTCCCCACACCTACAGGCACTTTGCAGCAGGGTCCAAGAGGAAAGTTTATTGTAATGCCACTAAAAAAAAAAAAAATGTTTTTAATTAGTTTTTAGACTTTGAAGTTATAGGCTGGGATGTAGGTCAGTTGATAGAGAGCTTGTCCAGCATGCATGAAGCCGTGGGTTCAATCCGTAGCACAGGATAATCCCAGGGTAGTTGAGGGGGGGCCCACACATCGGCCAGTAATTCACAACCCACACACTGCATCCACATGGAGAGTTTTTTATAATAGAGTTATGAAGAGAAAGATAGGAAAGAGAGACAGAAAGAGAGAGAGGTAGGAAGTGAGCACCTTGTGGGAGGAAGAGAAAGAGAGAGAGAGGGGGGAAGGGGAGGAGTTTTTCCTTAGAGTGAGGCTTTTACATCAGGACACAGGTCAGCGCAAAGGGGTCAGAATATTAACAAGTGGTGCACAGGATAACCCCAGCATTGAGGAGATAGAGGTAGAAGGATCAGAAGTTCAAGGTCATCCAAAGCTACACAGCAGATTGGAGGCCAACCTGGACTGCATGATCAATGCTTTAAAAAAAAAAAAAAAAGAGGGGGTACAAATACTCTTGGCTTTTACAGCTGTGGCATTAGTCACACTGCGGGGGGAAAAGTTCCTGTTGGTGATGATCTTGTGGACGCCTCCTGGGACTTCAGGGGAAGTCCTGAAGTGGAACTCACCATTGTTCTTCTGTTCCATGTGATTTTAACATCTAAGCCCATCCTCACCCCAGTACTTTTCAGGCACCCACTCCTACTCAGAGTGTCAGGAGGGACTCAGAATGTGTGTGGTCACCATTTCAAACATCCAAAGGGGGCAGAGTAAGACTTGAGGTCACTGGCCACCCAGGGACTCCCACTGCATCTGGCTTCAACTGGCAGAGCCCCTGCTCTGCACAAAGCCTGGGAGGACAGCAAGTGAGAAGCTGGTCCCTCTGCCGCCCCTTTTCCCTCTCCTTCTCTCTTTGTTCTCCTTGATTGCCCTTACTTGTTCTCCCACTCTTTCTTCCCGGCTCTAGCTTTCTCCCTTCTTCCTGTTGGGCTCCCTGCAGTCCTGGGAAACTGAGCACTCCCCAAATATACCCAGATGGAAACCTCCCCAGCACTGAGCGCTGAGACTACTACATCCAGTCAGGAAAGAACTTTTAATTACCTATAAACAAATAATTAAAAGGCAGAGATAGAGAAAGGGGAAAGGAAAGGAGAATAGCAAAAACGTAGGATCCAGAGAAGCTACAAATGTAGGATGGGGAATATTCATTTGTGGAAAATTTCTTTGTATCCAGAAAAGCATCGAAACTTCTACACACACACACACATACATACACACACACATATACACACATACACACACACACACATATACACACACACACATACACACATACACACACACACAGTCACAGACACACAGCTGAAAGGTCAGCTCTATGCTGAAAATGATGAGTCAGCAAGAAAAGAAGGAAGAGAGGAAGGGAGGGAGGAAGGAAGGAAGGAAGGAAGGAAGGAAGGAAGGAAGGAAGGAAGGAAGGAAAGAAGGAAGGAAGGAGAGAAGGGAGTGAAGGAGAGAGGGAGAGAAGGAACAGATGAGTCCCATGGTAAAAGCAAGACTTCCTCTCCCTCTTGCTCCTTTTCCCACCTCCCCTCCATCTGCAGAGCAGGTTCCCGCCTACTCTCCTGCACTGTGGACCGTCAGGACCTATCAGGCCTCTCCTCCCTCCCTCTGGCCTATGTTTGCCCAGGAGCCACATGATGGCCTCAGGCAGGAGTCTGGCAGATAAGAATGTTAAACCTGTCCCATAAGACGGGACTGACAGCAAAGTGGCCATCCTTAACTGTTGGTGGCAGGGCAGCAGTATGTCTGGTAGACAGTGGACAGGATGTCACAGCTCAGTAAGAAACAAGGCCACCAGGCTTTTGGGAGCCCGGTGCCTGCGGTGTGGCACAGTGTGCAGCCTTGGTGCGGCGGGGAGGGGCTTGGACCTGCCTGGGCTGGGTGCGCTGGGCTCTGCTGACTCCCTATGGGAGACCTTGATTTGGAGGATGTGGGGGTGGGGGGTGGCTTGGGAGGGAGGGCTGGGGGTAGGAGGAGGGAGGAGGTGGGATCTCTGGGTGGTATGTAGAGTAAGTAGAAAATTTCTTAATAAAAAAATGTATGACTCATGCTAGTGTCTAACTTCCATATAATTTACATGTCATTATATAAAAATTATGTAAAACAAAGAAAAAAAAAGAAGAAGAAAAAAGCCCACTGCTCACCTCTGACCCAATTACCTAGTAAGGGAGTTTCCAATACCTTTGAGGCAACCTATCTGCTGTGGGTTAGATATAACACCAGTGAGGAGGAGCTTTTCTCTCTAGGGTGTTCCAAAACAGGGGACAAGGTGTTGAACTAACGACTTAACAGGAAGGTGCATTTGAAAAGCCCAAAGACCTGAGCAACAATCTCTGAGGGTCTTCTCTGTCCTAAGCCGATCCTTAGCTAATTCAAAACACCCTGCAGGGACAAAATATGTCTGTGCCACTTAGATGTCAGTGACTATACAAATGAGTTAAACACACTTGCAATTGAAGCAGGTGTTGTCCAATGTAAAGTTGAACAGCAAAATGATGCTAAGAATTTATTTTCATTTACTTAAAATGGCATTAAATAGAAAAATTAAAAATCTGTGACACGGTGAAAGCGTGCATGAGAAGGGAGGGAAAGGTTTTCTAGTTCAGTGCTTCCTTAGCACTTTTCCCTGCTCTCTGAGGTTCCCTTTAGCCCTGGGTCAGCAGATTTTGTAGCTGGTCCACAGATCTGAGCTGAGGATGACCGAATGTATGTTGCACAGTGACAGAGATGAGGAGAGGCTGCAGTCATTTCGGCCTTTTGAGGCTTTGTCAGTCTTGTTTTGGTTTGCCAAGGTTTTTGTTTTGTTTCTGTGGAGAGCTTACTTTGTGTTTTTAAAACAGGGCCTCGCTAAGTTTCTCTGACTGGCCTCAAACTCACTGTATAGCTCAGGCTAACATCCAACTTAAAATCCTCCTGTCTCAGCCTCCCCGGGACTGGGACTGCAGGAGGGTGCCACCATACCTAGCATACATTACTAAAAGTAGCATTAAATTTTAATGTCTTACCTATTCACCTACAGAAAAAAAAGAAAAAAGAAAAAGAAAAGGAAGAAAACTAGAAATGACAGAACAAAACTATAAAGGAAGAAAAATAATTCCTTTTATCACCCTGAACTCTTAGCTGAGATATACCTGCAAAGCAAAAGACAAGTTAACAAACAAAACATAAACAGGTTTATTAATGTCTACACCTGTGTATATGTGGGAGCTACACAGAGACCTGAGGAAATCTCAAAGATGTGATGAGTTTCGTCTTACCATTTTAAACTAAAAGGCAGTGATAGGGAGATAAGCAGAAACTCAGTAATGAATTCCACAATGACTTCTGTGCGGTTGTCCGTGTTCTCACGTGTCTCTGGTGTATAGACGCGTCTTTCACTCCCTGTTGCAGAGAGGTGATTCTTTTATCCACATAAATGACTCTCACAAAAGATGGCTTCTACTCTCCAGAGCTTTTCCTACATCTAATGTGTCAAAATAATTAGCTCAAAACCTCTCTCTCTCTCTCTCTCTCTCTCTCTCTCTCTCTCTCTCTCTCTCTCTCTCTCTCCCCCTTTCTCTCTCTCTCTCTCTCCCTTTCCCTCTCCTCAAACTCAGAAATCCACTTGCCTCTGCTGGTATTAAAGGCTTGTGCAACCACCACCCAGCCGATCAAATCTCTCTTATGCCAAAAAGGTATATTTGGAATTGTATACTCAAGGCTTCTATAACACCCACCTCTTTCTTAAGGTAACCCACCTCCTACATGCAGAAAGCAGAGTAAGTATTCCCATTCCATAGCTCAGCTCATGAATTATGAAAGACTCTCCTCAAACAAAATAGTTTTAGGTTTTTTGGTTGGTTAGTTTGGTTTGGTTTGGTATTAGTTTTTTTATTTTATTTTGTTTTGTTTGTTGTTGTTTTGGGGGCTGTTGTTGGGTTTTTGTTTTTTGTTTGTTTGTTTGTTTGTTATTTTGAGACAAGGTCTTTCTCTGTAGCCCTGGCTGTCCTGGAACTCAGTAACAACACAGATTTTTTTTTAATTAAGAAATTTTTTATTCACTTTACATACCAATCACAGATCCCCCTCTTCTCTCTTCCCACCCCTTCAGCTTTCCCTCCTCAAGCCCACTCCCCATTCCCTCCCACAAGAAGGTAAGGCCTCCCATGGGGAGTCAGCAGAGCCTGGTCCATTCAGTAGAGGCAGGTCCAAGTCCCTCCCACTGCCTGCAGACTGTGCAAGGTGTCCCACCATAGTGAGCTTCAAAAAGCCAGCTCATGCACCAGGGATGGATCCTGATCCTACTGCCGGGGGCCCCGTAAACAGATCAAGCTATACAACTGTCTTGCTCATGCAGAGGGCCTAGTCCAGTCCCATGGAAGCTTCACAGGTGTTGGTCTAAATTTCATGAGTTCCCACTAGTTTGGTTTTGTTGTCTCTGTAGGATTCCTCATCATGATCTTGATGTCCTTGCTCATAGAATCCCTCTTCTCTCTTTTCAACTGGACTCCTGGAGCTCGGCATGGTGTCTGGCTGTGGATCTCTACATCTGCTTACATCAGTTACTGGATAAAGGCTCTATGATGACAATTAGGGTATTCACCGATATGATTACTGGGATAAGCCAGCTCAGATACCCTCCACTATTGCTAGTAGAGTCTAAGCTGGGGTCATCCTTGTGGATTCCTGGGAACTTCCCTAGCACCAGATTTCTCCCTATCTCCATGATGTTTCCCTCTATCACAGTATCTCTTTCCTTGATCTCCCATTCCATCCCTGTTCCAGCTCGACCATCCTGTTCCCTTATGTTCTCATCCCCACCCGCTACCCTCCATTGCCCCCTCATCCACAGTTTGCTCATGGAGATCTCAATCTATTTCCTTTTCCCAGGACAATCCATGTGTCCCTCTTTGGGTCCTCCTTGTTATCTAGCTTCTCTGGAGTTGTGGGTTGCAATCTGGTTATCCTTTGCTTTACATCTAGTATCCACTTATGAGTGAGTACATACCATGTTTGTCCTTCTGAGTCAACACAGATTCTTATGCTTAATACAAATTGTATGTTTCCAGTATATCACAAATGATTTAGGATATTCATCACCTTTATGTCTGAAGTCTGGCACCTCAGAAGACAACATTTCTAGATGTTCATAGTTTGAGGGGAGAAAAAGAATTAAGTGCAAAGAACATCATTTCTTGGATGAGATCTACATGAACAGCCTGGACATGAGTGGGGGTAATGAAGGGCGAGGGTCGAGGGAAAGAGAGCTTGGGGGAACGGGAGATCCCAGCTGGATCAAGAACAGAGAGGGAGAACAAGGAATAGAAGACCATGGTAAATGAAGACCACATGAGAATAGGAAGAAGCAAAGTGCTAGAGAGGCCCACAGAAATCCACAAAGATACCCCCACAATAGACTGCTGGCAATGGTCAAGAGACAGCCCGAACTGACCTACTCTGGTGATAGGATGGCCAAACACCCTAATTGTCGTGCTAGAAACCCCATCCAATGACTGAGGGAACTGGATGCAGAGATCCATGGCTAGGCCCTGGGTGGAGCTCCAGGAGTCCAATTAGCAAGAAAGAGGAGGGTTTATATGAGCGAGAATTGTTGAGACCAAGGTTGGATAAAGCACAGGGACAAATAGCCAAATGAATGGAAACACATGAACTATGAACCAATGGCTGAGGGGCCCCAACTGGATCAGGCCCTCTGAATGGGTAAGACAGTTGATTGGCTTGATCTGTTTGGGAGGCATCCAGGCAGTGGGACCGGGTCCTGTGCTCAGTGCATGAGTTGGCTGTTTGAAACCTGGGGCTTATGCAGGGACGCTTGGCTCAGCCTGGGAGGAGGGGATTGGACCTGTCTGGACTGAGTCTACCAGGTTGATCTCAGTCCGCAGGGGAGGCTTTGCCCTGGAAGAAGTGGGAATTGGGGTGGGCTGGGGGGAAGGTAAGGGGGACGGGAGGGGGGAGAACAAGGGAATCCGTGGCTGATATGTAGAACTAAATTATATTGTAAAATAATAAAAAAATAATTAAACTAAAGAGAAATTAAAAAAAGAACATCATTTCTGTTATATACTTATCAAGTGCTATTTGCTAAGTAAAACTGCACAGGGCTACATTCTAAATGAGATTTTGAGAAGAGAAAGTAAAGTGATTTAGCCCTTCTTTCCAAGTCAAGAAAACTTCATCTAAAGTGAGGCTCACTATGGTTTATAAATTCTTCTTAATTATTCTCCATTCCCTAATAATGCATCCACCTAAATACACCTTTCTCTACACTCACCTGAGCCTCAGTAAGCTCTTTAGACACCCCAAGAGGCTTAATGTATTTCCTATGAAATTATGCCATTCTCCTTGATCAGCTTATCCCAACTTTGCAAATTGAAAAAAAAAAAAATTCATTCCTGGCATCAACAGCCTAAATGGGTTCTGATTAATAATTGAATCTTAGGACCCTTTCAAGACAACATTTGCAAGGACAGCTTAGTGGGGAGGGAGAATTGTGCCATGCACCACCATGTCGTGATGGAGCAGACTGATGACCTCAACTAGAGGTTAAATGCAGAGTCCAGACTCTGGGATAGTTTAAATCCTTTAAAACTCTGCCATAAAAATGCATAGAAATGACTCCCCTGTGGACTGATGGGCCTCCCACCATTTCCTGGTAATATATGATCTAGATGCTTTCTTCTTGTACTTGGTGAGTGACTACAGGTCACATTCTTAATGGTTCGCATTAAGCTCCCTTAGGTTTTGAATTATTTATAACAGTATTGAGGAATATTTTTCCATTTAATCCTGAAGCAGAAAATACTGTCCTGAAATGCCACACTGGAAAGCAAGAGAGGTCCCAAGCTTACCAATCCAAAAGAATTTTCCTTCTGGATGTTTTTCAAACAAATGTGTATCTAAATAATTTGAGATTTTTACAGAACGATCCAAGTGTGTATCCATCCTATGTCATACCAGACCATGCCTGTTTACCATTGTAATTAATTATAATTCTATCATCCTTCTACTCATTGAAGGAAAAAGAAAAGAAGAAAATGATATTTAGATGAGTGATTGCTCCACTTTTAGACAACCCCTAGCATTTCTTAATGGCTATCTGGAAGCTTCCCTGAAGCGTGCAACTCCAGCCATCTAGGAAATATGATAAAGTGGTGGTGCCTGCCCCTGCCCAGGGCTACTGTTCTGACCTCTTGGGAATTTCTGAATTAAGCAGGAGGCTGTTAATTCAGCACAATTTGAGAAACAACAAACTGCCAGTCTCATCAACTTCAGTAATAATTGTATTTACAAAAAAATCTGAGAATCTAAACATTGCATTGGTTATATGTGTAAGATCTTTAAGTAATTTGTATGCCTCAAAATAGCCAGAAGTTGAAAGCAAATTTTCTTCAACAGTTCTCTTCATCAAGGATAGAGGACCCACTACAAACACAGAACTGTGCTAGCTAACTAACCACAGTCTCTCTGTGAACAATGGCATCCTACATGCTTGATGAACACTGGCCAACCTCTGGCAGACCTAAAGGGAAGAAAAGATTTGACTAGAAAAAATAAAAAGATACTAAGGCTGGAGAAATGGCTATGGTTTCAGAGCACTGTTCTTGCAAAGGACCCAAGTTCAGATGGCAATTTGTAACTGTTCCAGGGAAGCCAATGCCCTCTATGAACTCTATGGGCACCAGGCATGCACATGCTATACAGACAAAACACTCACACACATAAACATTTTTAGAGACAAAAGGATAGTATCAGCTGGGAGATTCCCGGCTCTCTCACATCACTGTGATTTTTCTGTGCTCAGGACTCTGACTACTCTCAAAATAACACATGAAGGACCTACAAGCCTGTTGTCACCATCTCACAGATGCCCAAAGCTCCTGGCAGTCTGTCTCCAGCACACAGACTCAGTTCACCTCCCTTCTGGCTTCACAGGTTTCCTTTCCCAAATAAGAAGCTCTAGGACATGATGCTTTGACAAGCAACCATTGTGTGCTCTTGTGTGGCCTCCTGATTTCTAACAATGGCAATTCATTCTGCCTTAAATCTATGAAGCAGGCAGTATGTGCCAAGATTTGCCAGGTTCTGGGAACACAAGATGAAGAAACATATTTCTCAAGAAGCTCCAGTTACAAAGATGTTCAGTCACATGGTATCCTGAGGCAGACCCTGGAACTCCAACCTCTTCACCAATCCTGAGGCTGTTTTGATGCTGGCCTGCCTTTCTAAAACACTCCCAGGAACATTTCTTGACAACCCTCCTACACTCCTATGATGTTAGAATAACTCTGCCAGTTTGGTCTCACTCAAGCAAAATCTTTCCTGGGTCAGTGAATTTCAGAACTGAATCCCCTCTGTCATGAAATTGGAAGGAAAACAACTTCTTCAGCACCTTTCATTGTACGGAGATTTCATCATTTTTCCTCCTTTCTGGATGCTAGAAGATTTTAGTAAGCTCCCCAAACTGGCACTCTCAATATAATCCCTAATAAATAAGGAGTGAAACCATGTACAAGAGCAACAGGAGTTGGCTAACTAAAAATTCTGCAAGAAAGGAGCCAGATCTACAATCATTATTACTACACAGCTGCTTCTACAACTAAAATAAAGTTGGCAAATTAGTTGTGTCCCCTAGGCTGTATCCTGTTCTGACAGATGAATCCATTCCAGATCTTACTGTTAACGTGAACGCTGTTTAGGATGCTTTAAAGACCTATTAGAGTTGTCCTGAGGAAAATGAGCCATGAAGATTTCTTTCAGCCCAAACCAACCTGTAAGGATTTTCCTCAGCATTACAGAATCTAGGGCTGCTAAGAGATTCCTAGAATTGGTCCAGCTCCAAACCCTACCCTAGGACTCCTTTTCAGGCTGCAGGATCTGCAACAATCTTATCAAACAGATTTGCATACCCTTCACGCCTTGATCCCTGAGAACAAAACTACCTCAAAAGACACCCAAACACCAACATAAACCATGCTCAACCTGACTGGCATGGACTGTGCCAGCACCCCAAACTGTGCTGCCTTGAAAGCCCCCAGTGCAGGACCACCACCCACACCCAGGCTGTTCCCCATGCCTGTGCAGCAGGGCATTGCTGGATAAAGGCTCTCTACAGAGCTGCTTCTCGCTGCCTGTTGACTGGCACCAGTTCCGTTCCTTCCTTCTGGGCACCTCCCATGACTTCCAGAAGGGACTCCAAACCTCTTCTCTTCCCAAGCCTGTGTACAACACACTTTCGCCCTCTGATAAAACTTAACCAGCAAAATTCTCCAAATTCCCTCTATTGCTTTACTTTTTATTATTTTTACTTCTTTGTCATTTGGTGTCTCTTTCAAATACTATTTCTACCCCAAATCCTGTATTTCCCCCTGAGTTCTTAGGCAGATCCTAACAAGGATTGGACTCAGCCAGACATGGTGGTATTCACCAGTAATCCTAGCATTTGAAAGGCAAGAAGATTGGCTTAAACTCAAAACTTGTTGGGGCTATATAGTGACTTCTGAACCAGCCTGGGCTACAAAATGAACCCTTGTCATTTTAAAAAAAAAAATCTATTTTCTGTACTTTAACACTACTATTTTTTGTTTTGAGAAAAAATGCTTCTTACATTTAAACAAGTATATATAATCTAAGTTTTGTGGTACGTGTGTATAAGCCTAGTACTTAGGATATGGAAGCAAGATGATAAGTTCAAGTTCATCCTCAGCTACCTAGTGAGTTTGAGGCAAGCCTAGGCTATAAGACTGTCTCAACTCCGATGTCCCCAAAAACATATAGATAGAGGAGTGAAGGGCCAGAGCACACAAGGATTTGGGGGCAGTGACACCACTTAGTATATATAATGGTGGAAACATACCATTGTAATTGAGTCCAAGCCTATAGTGCTGAGAGTGAGCCCTAATATAACCTATGAGTTCATCACTTGTTACAAATTTACAGATACTGACAGTGGAGGAAGGTGCACATGTGTAAGAACAGAGAAGTTATACGATCTCTCCATTCCTTCTACTTAACTTTGCTGTGCACCTGAAACTGCTGTAAAAAGAAAGTTAAGATATAAATAATGATGTAATGGACACTCATCCTGTGGTTTCAGGGAAAAAGCATTACCAATATCCTCTAGCTGGGCTAGGATTTAATTTTGTCCCTAATCTTTCCACTACAACCACCCAGAATGTACACACATGCACACACAATGGTCGTTTATTCTCAGGTATTCTTTGCATCATTATTAGCTCTTCCATGAAGCCATCTTTTCTCATGCTACTTAGCCCTGAGCTTTCCCCGTTCCCAACACACACACACATCTGATGCCTTCTCTAGCTCCCTTATCGCTTCCCTTTCTGACCTTTGCTTTTCTATTTTTCTCTTCTCTATATTACCCAAGTCCCCTGGTTTGCCTCTCAATGATTCTCAGATATTATTTTACCCACACTCTACATCCAAGTTTCCATTGCATCTAACAGTCTAACATCAGCCTAGCAGCACCTCAGACCAGCACAGCTCAGGACTCTATCTGCAGCCCTGTTATGTTTGCCATTCTCAGGAGTGCCTCAGGTGGAGTTAGGGCCTACCAAATTCAGAAGGACAGAGCTGTGTGAAGGACATAACTGAATATTGACTTTAAAAATTGACAAGTTGATAAAAAATTTTACAATAAAATTTTACAAAAAAAAATCAATATAAGAACCTAACCATGGCTCTTAATTCCCAAACAAGTGACCAGAGGGGTCATATGTCATGAATTACATAAATAAAAGCCACAAAAGTTAGAGTTAAATGCGAGGTCATTTTGAACACAGGAAAAGGCAAATCAGGGCTGGAGAGATGACTCATTTGATAATGATATTTGTTACCAGGCCTGAAGACCTGAGTTTGAGTTCTAGGACCCACATGGTGGAAGGAGAGAACCAAATACCAAGAGTTTTCTTCTGACATGCACAAAATGACAATGGCAGGCACACACATACACACACACACACACACACACACACACACACACACACGAAAGGAAAGAAGGAAGGAAGAAAGGAAGGAAGGAAGGAAAGGAAGGAAGGAAGGAAGGAAGGAAGGAAAAAAGATAATAGATAGATTAGATAGATAGATAGCTAGATAGATAGAGAGAGAGAGAGATAGAGAGATAGAGAGACAGACAGACAGACAGACAGACAGGTAGATAGATAGATAGATAGATAGATAGATAGATAGATAGATAGATAGATAGATAGATAGATTTTTTTTAAGCAAATCAAATCCCAGGCTGTGAAAGGGGGAATATCTGGAGCAAGGAAGCAACATCCTTAAGTAACAGCATTTGACTTGGGACTGTGGTTCTGATTTCAGTTCTAGACACAATATTCAAAGAAAGACTAGGTAGACACAAGTAGAACCATGAAGTAACTAAAAGATATCCCATGGCCATGTCCAAAGGGCTGTCTCTGTTCTGTGGTAGGTTCCATGCATTACTGATCCAGGATGGATCCACAAGAAATGCTCTAACTCTCTGAGCAGCAGAACATGAGATGGAGTGTTCAGGGAAGCAGTGAGCATGTGGAAATGGAAATTCTGGTTCTTCCTTTCAAATCTGCCAATGATGTCCATAACACTATTCACAACAAGCAAATTATGGAACCAGCTAGGTACTGTCAACAGGTAAACAGACTGTGTGTGTGTGTGTGTGTGTGTGTGTGTGTGTGTGTGTGTGTGTGTGTGTAGTGTGTGTTTGTGATATGTGGGGTATGTATGTATGTTATTCAGCCATAAAGATCAAAATCATGTCATTAGGAAAAATGGATGGATCTGGAGATCACCCTGTTAAGTGAAAAAAGCCAGACCCACAAAGATAAACATCTCATATTAGAAAATGTCCATCTGTGGAAAGACTCGTAATGTTAACTGTATCAATTCTAAATTATGGATCTGCAGATACAAACACTTCTTGATATCGCTTTGTAGTTTTCTAAACACTTAAGTTGATCTTTAAAAAAAAAAATTAAAAAGCAAGAATACCACAAAAATCCTAAAATATACATATTTAGAGATATTTGGAATATGACAAAAAGTCACATTACAAATTTGTTTCTTGCTTAAGGTGAACTTTTTAATTACTCATACTGAACAGCCACTATCCAAATGGGAGGGAAAAGGCTGCCTGCTTCACATCACACAATAATTACATATAAATATAAAGACAATGAGTGCACAACTTAAACCTTCTAGAAGAAATGTAGACTGGTGCTATGTACACAATCCAAATATATACATAGTCTTTATGTGTATGTGTGTAGAGTTTTTCTTAGTAAAATATAAAACATAAATGAAATCGTGGTAGATATAACTACATTAAAAGTTTCAATCTCTATATAAAACCAAAGATATTATATCCGAAAAGATAGTCTGTTAGTTCTGGAAAGTACATTTTTCCAGACATTTCCCAACCAGCTAAGAATTTTATTCAGATGGTGAAGTTCCTTTGTGCTTCTGTGACAAAAATATCTTACAAAAATAAAGAAGGAAAAGTTTGTGTTGGCTCGTGGTTTTCAGAGAGGTCCAGTCTGTCATGGTGGGAAGACATGTGGCATTCATGGAAACAGAAACACACGGCTCCTCATAACACATCATGGTGGGCAAGAAAACAGAGAGATGCCAGGCAGTAACATTCAAAGGTACATCCATCCACCAACTGGTCCTACCTTTTAAAGGCTCCATAGCCTCTCAAAACAGCATGCCAGCTGGGGGGCCCAGATTAAAGCCAGAACATGGATTTTGTGTAAAGAATTTATACAGGGACTGGAGCGACAGCTCAGCAGTTAGGAGCACTTGCTGCTCTTTCGGAGAACTAGGTTCAGTTCCCAGCTCACACACAGTGGCTCACAACCACCTGTAACTCCAGTTCCAGGAGACCCAATCCCCTCTTCTGGCTTCCACAGACACCAAGTACACAGGTAGTACACATACACATATGTAAGCAAATTACTCAAACACATAAGATTAAATAAGTAAGTAAATAACTCAAATTTTAAAAAAAATAATAACTTATACAGCCAGACCTGGTGGTGCTGTCCTATGATCTCAGCTACTTGAGAAGTTGAGGCTGGAGGATTTCCACACGTTTGAAGCCAGTCAGCACTACACTGGGCTACACAGTGAGTCTCAAAAAATAAATTTAAAAAAAAAAATTTGTAACTGTTTAATTAACAGAAAAAAAGAATAAGAAATTTACACAGAGAAAATCTGGTGGACAAAAAAGATGTTAAAACTAGAGGTCTTCAGAGTACATAATACTGGCCTCTTATGGATGGTATTTGGTGAATCTTAAATAATATAGTGCTGAAAAAAATTGGTGCTGTGATGTGGTTACTCATGCAGTGTATTTGTTATTACTCTGAAGACCAATGGTTTGCTAAGTCTGTCCATCCAGGCTGATCAAGCACTGTACCACTAATAAAGGACGTTGATGATGACACCCTGAGAATTAGTGGATATGCACAAGCTCAACAGAGCCCTCAGCTCTCCACTGCAGTCTCAAAGGCAGCCGCAGAGTGGACTTGGAGGGTCCCTTTCCATCCCCCTCTTCCTCTTGCTATCTATGCCCAAAAGCTCCCCAGTGCTCCCCGCTCCCACCACAGCCCACAGGGAGAAACAGGCCCATGCTCAGCACCTTAAGAGGTGACTGCACAGCATAGACTTAAGATGAATATTTTACCCCTAGAATGTAAATTATTTATAGAGGAAATTCCAAGCTCTGCCAATGGGTGGGTCTCTCTCTCTCTCTCTCTCTCTCTCTCTCTCTCTCTCTCTCTCTCTCTCTCTCTCTCTCTCTCTCTCTCTCCACTCTCCTTCTGTTTTCACTAAGAACTAGGAAATTAAATCAAATTTTTAAATAACCTTGTTCTTCTGTCTCTGGGTTTAATAGTGACACATAAAAAGTATACTAAGAATCCAGCCTGAAGCAAACAGGAAAATGTAATCTTCTTCATTTTGATTGTTGTTCCTCTGGACAGTGTTTTTATCACCACAACACCAGAGGCAATGCTGTCTCAGGCTCCTTTCCTGACAAGCCTGGCTTTCCACTGCCACATGCAATTAAGTGCTAGTTATAGTTTGGAGATGGGAGTGTTTGGGGTATGTGTTTTCTGATTTTTAGAGATACTAGGAATGGAACCCAAGGCCTCAGGCATGCTAGGCAGCTGCCCTATTACCTAGCCGTGTCTTAGTCCCCTTAGTTATTTTGTGCTGTTTTTTGTTTGATTATTTTTATTTTAAAGAAAGGGGAAATAATAAAAGATACTAGACAAATATCAGTATTGATAAGGACTTTATTTCAATATCATATAAGCCCACATTTTTAATTTATATTAGTCATATCATATTCTAGTGTGGAAAAAAGAGAATAAATAAAAGTAGTACCAAAGCCAGGCAGTGGTGATGTATGCCTTTAATCCCAGCACTCAGGAGGCAGAGGCATGTGGATCTCTGTGAGTTCGAGGCCAGCCTGGTCTACAGAGTAAATTCCAGGACAGCCAGGGTTGTTACACAGAGAAACCCTGTCTCGAAAAAACAAACAAAATAGTAGTACAAGAAAAAAAAAAAAAAAAAAAAAAAAAAAAAAAAAAAAACTTCACCCAACTAAGAGGCTACAAGACAAACCAAATGAGCACAGGGCAGACCCAGGTTTGCTCCATCACTCTGTGGCTTACAGTCTTATCTGTATAGGAAGGAGCACAGGGTAGACCCAGGTTTGCTCCATCACTCTGTGGCTTACAGTCTTATCTGTACAGGACGTTTACTTAACAGTCTTGTCTCCTCTGTGAAATGAACACTTCTAACTATCTCCAGGAGTTCTTATGAGATTTTGCCTATGTCCATCAGACACCAGAAGAAAGGAGGCACCCTCAAACAGGATTTGGGGGAGAGTTTAGCTCTTTCTGTCCTCAAGGGCAGAGATGAGGAGAACCATGTGAAGTGGTGAGGCCCGGGGTTAACAAAGAAAGAACCAATTCCTAAAGAGAATTGTTCCCCAAAACTAGCAAAAAGGCAGCTGAAGAGGGTACATGTGTGACTCTGACTTAGGAGCAGCCCCTGATCTCAGCCCTGTCCTTCTAAAAGAACACAGCTACCACTGTATGGACCTTGGGGGAAAAAGTATGCTAATAGTTCTTCCTTGTCATCATTCCTTCACCGACTGATTTTCCTTTTGAGATGCCCCAGGAAAGATTACACCTGTAATCCCAGCACTTGGGAAGCTGAGGCAAGAGGGTCATGAGTTTGAGGCCAGCCTGGAGTGAATTTAAGGTCAAGCTGGGCTATATATGGAAACCTTGTCTCAAAAAAATGAAATTTTTTTAATAAACTGATAGATCTTAAACATTGTCATTATCTTAGCTAGGATTTCTGTTGCTGTAAAGAAACACCATGATCACAGCAACTCTTATAAAGGAAATCATTAATTAGGTTTGACTTACAGTTCATTAGTTCATTGCCATCATGGTGCTGGAGAGGTAGTTGAGAGTTCTACAACTGGATCTGCAGGCAGCAGCAAGAGAGAGAGAGCAGCTGGGCCTGGCTAGAGCATCTGAAACCCAAAGCCCACCCCTCAGTGACACACTTCCTTCAAGAAGGCCACACCTCCTAATCCCTGTCAAGTAGTGAAAAGTGCCACTTCCTAATGACCAAACATTCAAATATACGAGCCTGTGGGGGCTGTTCTTATTCAAACCACCACAGTCATCATCCAGGTACTTCCAGAAGAAATGTATATATGAGTCCAAAAGAAGACTTGATTCCTCTTACAATAAAACATGTATATATAATATATAAATATTTATCAATATGTAGTTTTTAATAGAATGAAATGTACTATATGGCCAATAAAATAGAAAGAGAGACAGAATTAAGGAATGGAGCATACCCAAAATACACTAATCATGAAGATTACTCTAGTCACCGTGGCATCAGATTTGAGTCTGAGAGCCTTGGCATCCTCTGGATACATAATTCTCATTATGGAAATGATAATGAACTATTTCTTCATGGATGGAAGGGTGTTTCTGGAGATGAATTCTAAATGAACTTCTCAGGGAAGGAACTTCCTTTTATGTCACACACTGAGTGACTAAATGGACAGTGTCATTAACAACAGTTTTACAACTAATAAAAAGAAATGGTTTTCCATGGCTATTCCTTGACCTCAGGGAGTAACATTCAGGTCTCTCTTAGTGAAGGTGTTTCTGGGAGAAGCTTGCCTAACAATGCCAGCATCAGGCTTCCCCAAATTCCAATGTGGGCAAAGAGGACCTAGGAGGAGGTTGGAGAGTGAAGAACACCTTCCCTTTTAGGTGACTTCCCCTAAACAGGAATCCTATGGGCTTTGATTCTGCAGACATCCAAGAAATTTCTTGCCTCCACACCCCAGGACTGGAGTGAGAGCTTTTGCCCCACACTGCTTGCCCTAGGAACTCTCAAGCCTTACAGAGTGGACCTGCAGGTGGCAGGGCGGGGCTGGACTGCACATTCCTGGAAGCTGCACCTTTGGAGCTCTCCCAGACCAGAGAGACTAGAGTCTATTCTGCAGCTTCCTGCAATTTGTTCTCAACTATTCAGGGATAAAAGGAGACAAACCAACTCAGAGACAGAAAGCACTCTCTAAACGTCCCCTCCTTCGAGTTTAAACCTCAACCACAGTTTTCCAAATGGGCTATTTTCTGTCACTAGAAAAACAGCAGCCCATCTCCTTGCCCTCTGCTGGGAGTTACAGACTATGGTAAGTCGGAATCTTGGGCTGGAGATGCAGCTCAATGATAGAGTGCTTGCCCAAAACCCCTGGTTCAGTTCTCACCACCACCACCAAAACAGAAAGGAAAAAAATCTGAATCCCCTGAGATGCTAAGATGTGCTTCAACCTAACAGTAGGTTTTTTCATTTGGAATTTTGTTTTTGCTTTTTTTTTTCAACCCTTTGGGACCAGGAATAGTAAATATTATCTCTTAGCTTTACAATTCACCTTCTAAGTAGGTACTATTGTCTCCTGCATACTGTTTTTAGATAAGAAAAATGAAGTTCTGAGATAAGTGACTGTCCAGGACAATGTTGACAGTCTAGTTCCTGCCCCTCACCCCTGCAGAGTGGAGGGTGGACACAATCCAGATCTGCTGGACCCTGGGGCCATTATTCAAGGAACTGCATCCACATCCAGAAAGGAAAGCGGGAGTTAACACAAAGGCACACCTGTGACTGCTGTTACTCTACTCCCTGCCACCAGGCCGCAAATGAGCGACAAGCCCAGCAGGATGGCTCAAGCCCCTATTTTGACAGGAACTGGGACAGCACCTGCCACTGAGAACCAGTTTGCAGGCAGCCTCAGGCTGTCTTTAAGGACCAAGCACTGAGGAGATGCTACCACCTGCTCTTCACCTTTTATCATTAGAATAGAATCCCAGTCTCCACCCCAAAAGACATCAGAACCGCCTTTGGGTACTGGTTCTGGAGCATATGTTTTCTGTTGTTTTCCCACCTTCGTTAACTTCCTATCTTCATCTCAAACCCTGAAAAGAGAATAGTGCTTCTGGTGCGGACGTTAGGATTTAATTTTATGTGTGCATTCAACTTCATTCAGATCAAATAAAACTGACTCTCTCATGAAGGAGGAGAGACAAATACTGCATGTTTTTCCTCGTTTGTGGATACTAGATCTAAATATGTCTGCAAATACATACTATATACATATGTGTATGTAGTGACGTGAAAACAAAGAACTATTTGAACTAAGAAGTGAAGCACTAGAATAAGGATGAGGGGAAAGAGAGGTAATGGGTGTGAATGTAAGCAAAGACAGTGATTTATACAAAACCCACTACTTTATACACTGTGGTGCTTTGAAAGAAAATGGCCCCCAAAGAAAGTGGCACTATTAGGAGGTGTAGCCTTGTTGAAGTAGGTGTGGCCTTGTTGGAGGAAGTGTGTCATAGTAGGGGCAGACTTTGAGGTCTCTTTTGCTCAAGCTTTGCTCCATGTGACACACAATCCACTTCCTGTTGCCTTATGATCAAGATGCAGCCAGCACAATGTCTGCCTGCATGATAATGCCCCCCGCCATGATGATAATGGACTGAACCTCTGAACTGTCAACCACCCCAAATAAATGTTTTCCTTTATAAGAGTTACCATGGTCATTGGTGTCTCTGCACAGCAGTAGAAACTCTAAGACCTAACTAACTAAAATAATTAGTAAAAAAATAAATGAACTGTCCCATTTCACTGTTGTGGTTGTGGTTTACGTTGTTATTCATGGTACTGGGAATCAAACCCAGGGCTTTACAAATGCTAAGCAAGCACTCTGCTGCTGAGCTATATCACCAGCTCTTGACTTTTTGAAATAGGATCTCACTGTGGAACCTAGGCTGACCTCAAATTGTAGGTCCTCCTACCTCTGCCACCCAAGTACTGAAGTTACAACCATATCTAAATTTTTAATTGTACAAATGTATGGGTTACAGTGTGAAAATTCAATATATGGACACAGATGGATAATCAAATTAGGGTACTTAACATTTCCCTCTCCTTAAACACTTTTCTAAATTTTCTTTTTTTTATTTTTTATTTTATTTTATTTATTTATTTATTTATTTATTTATTTATTTATTTATTTATTTGGTTTTTCAAGACAGGGTTTCTCTGTGTATCCTTGGCTGTCCTGGAACTCACTCTGTAGAGCAAGCTAGCCTTGAACTCACAGAGATCAACCTGCCTTTGCCTCCTAAGTGCTGGGTGAGCCACCACTGCCCAGCTAAATTTTCTTATTAACACATAATTGTATGTACTTCCCAGGTACAATGTGCTACTGTGCTGTGAAATGATAAGACTTATTGTCTCGTCTGTGTTTTCATACTTGTTTCCCATTGCTTTGTTGGTTTCTTTTGGGTTTTTCTTCTCTCATATATTAAATCTGGACCACAGTTTCCCCTCCCTCCACTCCTTCCAGTCCCTCCCCCACTACCTCCCCTCTCCCCCTGACCACTTCTCCTCCATTTCCCTTCAGAAAAGAGCAGGGCTCCCAGGGATATCAACCAAACATGGCACAACAAGTTACAATAAGACAGGCACTCAGAGGGAGGGGTTGGGGAGAGAATGGAAAAATAAAAAGTTCTGCTTACAAGATGTCACTGGTTACCAAGAAGCGATATACTCTGATGGCTATCATGACATTTGGTACCACAAAGTTTAAGCTGAAGTCCCAGCTCGGCCACTATTCATCTTCTCCAGCTTTCCTGAGAAAGATAAAGTGTAGTAGTGATATCTATCCCACAGGCAAGGATTCCATGTTTTAAAATGTATAAAGACTCTTAGTACAGAGCCTGCTTCTCGCATGGTAAGGGCAAAATCAGTAGCATCTTCTTACATCATCTAAAGGCTAAGACACTAACATCAAGAAGCTTTCAGACAGATGAGAAAGCCCCTAGAAAACTCTCCCACCACAAAAGTTAAGGCCTGTGGAAGCAGAAACTCTACCAAAGCAGGGAGGCCCACCTAATGCCTAGAAGAAAGATGGTCTGGTTTCTGGACTCCAACTTCTTCTTGTGACATGGGCCCGGGTGGAGAGTTGCACATCAAAATAGCTCCAAACAGGCAGAAATGTAGGTAGGCTCTAGGTTCCAAGAAGACTTGACAATGCAAAAGCCACCAGAAAGACATGCAGTGTGCCCCACAACAGTCCAAAGAGGAAAACTAGGTCTCCCAATGTCACCTCTTATTTCATGTACACAAGGAAGGGGTGAGCATTGCATGAGCAGTTATGGGAAGACCAAGGTCAAGGCAGGGCTGAAGTAAATAAGAAGTATTTCACCCTAATCAGCATGTTTCCCTTTACCCTGTAAAATATGCTAAAGAGAGTTTTAATCCCTGCATAGCCAATACAGATTGAAGCCCTGGGCTTTCTAACCCTTTCAAAACACTGCAAAGTAGGTGTATATGGAAATGAGTGTTTTCATCAGGCTTACTCGATGCTCAGCTCAGTTTTCTAAAAGAAACATTAGTCAAGTAAATACATTGTTGGTAAGACTATTGTAAAGGAGAAATCATAGCAGAAGATCCCATTAAAGAGAAACCAGGATATTAATCTTTAAATTCAGATTTTTAGCAGTATATGACTGTGTTCATATACACCCACGTGTGTATGTTGTATTTCACTGTGCATTTCTGAAGGGATTGAATGTTTGCACAACAAACTGCTCCTGTTGGATGGGAGGTGAAACCCCTGGCAAGATCCTTCACTGGACCCATTTAAAAGGTGGTCTTGCTTGACCTCAGAGTGTTAAGGTGAAGTCTGATTTGCCCTTTAGGAGGAACTGTGGGAGTGGGGAGCTGAAGGGAAGGGACATGTGGGGAACCCTGAAGAGAACTCCATGGATCTTGCCTTACCAAGGTGAACACTGCAGTTGAGGTGAACAAGAAGGGAGCCTAGACATGTGGTAGATCTCCAAGAAACATCTAAAAAATAGACAACAGCTGCTCTAACTTCATTTCTGTAATTCTCTTATTAGAATGTTTAAATGTTAATCTGACTCTGAATATTAAATTAATTTGGACAAATCACAATTGATAGCAATTAACAGCATTGAAGAGCATTTCATCTTGATACTACAATTCACAGTTGCTCATAATTTCAATAATCTATTTGCTTTAATTAATATTTGACTTATAAAAAAGGAGATGGGAGGTATTGTTGAGGCCATCTTTCTGCTGACAGTGTTTTCATCCTAAAAGGAAGCCTTATGCACAAAGTAATTCTTTCTCATGTCCAATGGGTTGGGTACCAAGAGTCTCCCAGAAGTGCAGCATGTGAAGCACAAGCTTATAATCTTCATGCTTAGAAGGCAGAGGCAAAAGTGTCGTCAGTTCAAGGCCCTGGAAGAACAGGGCAAGCCTGGGCTACATATTGAGAACTTGTCTCAGAAATCAAGATCTGCCTACCTAGATTCCCAGTGCCTATCAGGAAGGAGCAGAAGAGTCAGTTTAAGGTCACCCTCAGGTGTATGTTAAGTTCAGAACCAACCTGGGCTACATGACAGCGAGTCTCAAAAAAGCTAAGGAAAAAAGGTCTCAGGATTATCTGAGTGGTAGAGTGTTTCCTAGCATATGAAACAACACGGGTTTGATCTCTGCCCCCATGAGGAGGGAGGGTGTCTCAGGGCCACAAGATACACATGTGAATTTCTGGTCACTCATTACCTCACAACATAGCCATGTTAATTATCCTCTCTGTTTTATAAAGCAAAACGCTCATTCCACATGACTATGGCAAGCTTCAGGCACAGCTGTGAAGTTCAAGTCTGACTGTGGTTTCTTTCCTTGACCTTAATCAGTCACCCACTCCCAAATTCTCATATCTTCCGCCCCCTTCCCTCCATCCAGACACAAAACAGTGATGCCCATCTAAGTGAGTCTATTCATGGTCAGTTGCCACCCAGCAGCTAATTGCTTGTTAATTCCTCCCAGATAATTCCAGACAAAACAGTCTCATATTAACCAAGACCTCTGAAGTCTTAGACATGTTTAATGGTAATGCTAATGTTAGTTACAACAATGGAGCTCCTCCAACCCAATTTTAACAAGCCTCTTAGGAGTCTTTCAATCACATGATGTGCAAAAATAAATAAATACTCAACAACCATACCTGGATTCCTGGGTTGACCAGGTATTGGTTCAGTCTTCATTTCAAATATTATCTCCACTGTGATGAAGTAGTTAAGTACTAAAGATACAGACACACTTTAAATTCACTATGGACTAGAAACAAGAAGGACCCAGAAGAATCTAAGTTAGATGAGGGCTGGAGGGATGGCTCACCTGAGTTGGACATCACCTGAGTTGGGTCCGAGGTAGAGAGAATCGATTTCTAAAAGTTATGTTCTGATACACACACACACACACACACACACACACACACACACACACTAAATAAATAAATAAATAAATAAATAAATAAATAAATAAATAAATAAATAAATAAATAAATAAATAAATAAATAAAATACAACACAGTTTAAGAGAGCATTCGCAAAGCTTTTACTAGGACTGTGACAAGGTAATTTTAGACAGACCTCTTCATAACATTCTCATATTTTCTCCTCTCCAAAAGTATTTGTCAAAGAGCTTGCATTGGAGAACAAAAAAAACTGACATTAATAGTCACTTGAAATAATATGTTTCTTAAAGGTATTTAATCTTGGATGGGATTAAATTAAATTATCCTGGCAGTGGATACGCTCTGAATGGTTTTACAAACCGTTCTATATTTTTAGCCCACTGTTTCTGCAGCCTCGCTGCTAAAAACAGAAAGCAGCCTGCAGAGGACAGGGGGCCTGAAGGTTTTCCTTGCTGATGAATCAAAATGAAGCAGGTTCTCCAGCCTTGAGCGGAGGAAAGGTGTGTGCAGCTGTGGTCAGGGTACCAGACTGCATCGTGTACTTCGGAAATTCCGGTGCAAAGCGTCAGTAAGGCAGAGGCTGGGAAACACAGCTCTTCGCGGGAGCTTCCTGTCATTGTTCGGGTCTCCGAGGTGATATCCCTGAGCTTGATCCTGGTGAAAAGAAATCTTTCCTATTTCCTTCCTCAGAACTATGATTCAGTTCCTCTTGAGTGTTCTCGCCAGGACATCTTTGCGCCCCATAGGGGAAAGCACTAGCCTGGCTGAATCACCTCTTCCTCTCCCACCTGCCTGCCCCTCACCAGTCACTGAGCTTCCATAACCTTGGCTGTGCTGTCATTACAGTGCACACAGTGGCTGAGCTGAGGACTGGGTTCCAGGCTGCCTTCTCTAGAGTGCAAACACCCATAAGGACCTCTTTTGGTCAGAGAGCAAGCACTCCCAGGTGCTGCCTGGACTTGGCTTACTCCCCAATACTATGCCTGTTGCATGTTAGCCACTCAATTCTGCGGAGTACCCCACAAAACCTGGAGCTGTAGTGAGCTCATGGTGGGCCAGCACCACCACAGAGAAGATACTTGGTTCCATGCCTTTCTGTGGCCTCTCGGCTCCCCTCTCTTTCCTCGGATTCATGTTAAGACCTACTCATCCGTTGGTTTTTGTTTTGGCACCTTCTCATGCAGGTCCTCCCCACACAGATCCCCAAAGTTCTGTCTGTTTCTCCCTCCCTCAACATCCTCCAGTGCAGTTCAAAAGCCGCTCTGTGTCAGAAGCATCTGGGCCCTATAAGTTGAAATTTTTAGAGACACGATCTAGGAATCTGCGCTTAATGGGTTTTCTAAACGAGTCTTACACATGGAAAAGCTTGAAAATCTCTGCTATATCTATAGTGAGATTTTTTTAAAATCTTGTATACGTTTATTTGTGTTCGAGAGTGTGGGTTTATGTGGATAGCACATGTGCCACATGAAGTACAAGCGGCACAACTCGCAGAAGGCGCATCTCTCCTTCCACTATGTGAGTTCTGGGGATCAAACTCAGATCATTCAGTTTGGTAGCAAGTGCCTTTCACCCACCCAATCACCTCATGAGCACCATAGTAAGATTTTTAAAAATAGAATGTTGTGTGGGCTGATCTCAACCAGCTGTTAGCTGGGAAATTAGTTGATTAACTGATTAAAGTAATTCACACTGAACCGTGAACAAATAAACTCCACTTTTAGGAGAATTTGCATTTTGACATTTTGCAAGCTCTAGTGAACTTCCAATTAGTGAAATGTGTGGGATGGATGTTTAAAGAAAAACAAAAACAAAAACAAAAAACTCTTCTCTGTGGCCCTGGCCTCAAGGAATGAAGTTTTCCTGGGGAACTTGGTAGCAGGTACAGGTGGCCCTCCACCCACCAGACATTCGGCCCCAAGAATGCTCACTGATAGAGAAAAGGAAGAGTGAGGCAGAAGGCCAATGAGGAGGATAAGACATAGAGAAAGAGTGGAAGGAGAGGAAAGGCAGCAGGAGAGAGGGACAACCATCTCAAATCTTCCAGCTCCACATCAGTGCTTCCAGCCTGTGCAAATAGAAAGAACACTCAGCTTTCCTTCCCACTGTGTGCCATGCGAGGTAAGACCTGAAACATCCATATGATGTGCTGAAGCGCTGAGTTGATTGAGGGGCAGAAGTCCAAGCTCTTTGCTACTTCTAAGCCACTTCTCCTCCCTCCAGAAATTCAGCAAGGACCTGGGTCGTGGTGATGTCCACTTTTATGTCAACTTGACACAAACTGGAATCATTTTTTGGAAGAGGGGACAGTTTAAGAAAATGCTCCCTCCATATTGACCTGTGGGCAAGCCTGTGGTATATTTTCTTAATCAGTGATTGGTGCCACCTCTGGCCATCTGGTCCTGGAGTGTAAAAGCAAGCAAACAGAGCAAGCCAGTAGGCAGCACTCTTTCCATGGCCTCTGCATCAGCTCCTGCTTCCAGGTCCCTGCCCTTTTTGAGTTCCCATCCAGTGACTCCCTTTGACTGTGATGTGGAAGTATAAGCTGAAATAAATTTTCCTCCCCAGCCAGATGGTGGTGGCATACACCTTTAATCCCAGCACTCGGGAGGCAGAGCCAGCCTGGTCTACAGAGTGAGATCTAGGACAGGCACCAAAACTATACAGAGAAACCCTGTCTCAAAAAAAAAAAAAAAAAAATCCCCCCCAAGTTGTTTACGGTCACAGCAATAGAAGCCCTAGCTAGGATACCTTGGCTTACCCCTTGTCTTCCAACCACCCCTCAGTAGACTCTTCTACTCTCATAGTTTTTAAGTACTCTTTGTATAACTGATGACTCCCAAATATGTGTCTCCAGTCCTGTTTCCCCTGAAATCCAGATCTTTCTGTCTAATGGCCTATCTTATGGCTATCCTCAGATACCTCACTTTCTATAAAATAAAAGGATCAAATACTTGGTAATCATATAATTCTAACTTTCTCTTACCCTCTTCTCCCTCCCTCCCCTACCCCCTCCCTTTTCACACACACACACACACACACACACACACACACACACACACACACACATTCCCCTCACAAAACCCTGCTATCTACAACTTAAACATTTACACAAGTATCTATTTCTTTTTCTTAAGATAGCCTCTCACTACGTAGACCAGGATGACCTCAAATTCATTCAAATCCTCCTGCTTCAGCCTTCCAAGTGCTGGGGTATCCCAAATATGAGCCATCACACCCAGCCTAAACAAGCACCTTGAAGCTGACATACCACTGCTCCCAGCCTGGCCCAAGCAGCAGCAGCAGCAGCATCTCCCACCTAGACCACTTCACTGCTTCCTAACTGTCCTTCCTGCCTTCACTCTTACCCCTTAGCATCTGGCTGCCACATGTCTCCACAAAGAGCCTTTCTCACCACACTTCTCCTCTCCAAACCCCTTCTCTTGCAATCCAGTGGTTTCTCATTGCATTTAGACTATGTATGCACAAGGCCCAAGATGCAATATTTGGTGCTGGGGCTGGGGTAGGAATGGAAAAGAAAAGAAATTCAAAGTGCAGTACCTCAGCCTAAGTCTTCCAGAATCTGCACATCAACACTGACACCTTTCTCTTCTCTCCTGCTCCCCTGGCTTTGACCATGCCTCCTGCCTTTGCTCCTGCTGATTCTGCGGATGCCACATCCGGAACGTGCCCAGCCCCTGCATCTCTTACACCCTCACTTTCCCTGATCACCTACCCTAAAATAAGCAGCTAGCCTCTTGCCCCAATGTATTTTCCTTCATATCACTTTCGCCATATGTACTACATATATTCACTATTGTTTAGCCAATTTGAATATGAACTTCATGAGAGTTAAGACTTGCTCTCTTTTGTTCACCACTGAATGCCCATGCCTAGAACCGTACCTGACCTGTCATGAGTACTCAGTTTAATATCTGTTCAATGAATGGAGTGAAACTAAGAGATGTAGTAATGATGGCTGCTGACTGGAAAGTTACATGAAAGTTCTCGGGAAAGCTGGAAGAAAGAATGAAGCTATTGTTTGTTCTCTCTATCTCTTCATGATTTATGGTGCGTGAGCTATAAGGCATGTCCCTATTTCATTCTTATCAATGGTCATTTGAGAAGTTCTGGACCTCCTCTTTGCACACGTTAGAGAAAAAAGAAAGAAAGAAAAAAAGAAAGAAATTTTTTTTTTATTCCACACTCTTAGTGCTCAAAATTACGTGTTGGAAATTACGAAATTGGCTTTTACCCTTTAGCTGAACATAAAACAGAACTAATGAGATTAGGCAATAGGAAGCTTTTCTACTGTAAAATTGTATTAATGGAATCTCCCAGGGTCTGAACTGCTCTTGCTGAAAGTTAAGCACATTCCAGAAATGCCATTAGAACTCTCACAGTCATCCGTGTGTCTCTAGGGTCAGGACAGGGAAGACTGATGACACTCTACAGAGCAGCTCACTCACTTTCAACACATAGAGTGGATCTGGCTGACTCTGCATGTGGACTTTCTTTCTGAGCCTCAGAGAAAAGCCATGGTGTTTTCTCTTTTTATACCTGTTGGGTCGGCAGCCATCTCCTCACACATGTGAGCACAGAGATGGCCATTAACCCACTACACAGTTGTCATTTGTTACACAGTACATGGCAAGAGGCAAGATGACTCCTCAAAGGAAATAACTGAGGTGAAGGGTAAGTGGCTGTCTAGCTTGTCACATTATCGGCTGGGCACAGTGGCCTGTACCTGTAATCCCTGTACTCAGGAGACTGAGGCAAAAAGATAATGAACATGGGTACCCCTGTAATAAGTCCTCTGATCTAGAATTCCAATGATTTAAATGTAAGAATCTTTTTAAGAAGTAAATTCCAGAAAACAGGGAGAGATGAGAAAGTGAGATAAGGGTCTTCAATGAATCTGGGGCTGGTCTGGTGGGAGTAATAGCCAAGGTTTGCTGGCTACCAGACTAGCTCCAGGTTCAGTGAAAGGTCTTTCACTGAAAGGAATAAAGAATAATTCTCAAAGGAGTAAGATGGGAGCGATTGAGTAGGACATCCAGAGTTATGCCTTTGCCCCCAAGTACATATTCACCCCATTAAGCCTGAGAATCATGAGGAGAGAAGTCCAAATCCATGATTGTCCAATCAGAGCAAGCTCTATTTTAGGGTGCACCAGGGTCTGACCAGCCAGCTGTCTCACCCTAAGTCAGGATTTGAAAGTGCAGCCACTGCTGGCCTCTTGAGGTTCTTTTTCTAGGAGAGATAAGGTGTTCACAGGGTCGAGAGGGGCAGCTGGTACACATTGTTAGAAAGATACAATGAAAAGGAAGGAACAAGGGTCAAGATATACATCATGTGAATGGGTCACAAGTTTAGTGTAGGTTGAAACACATGTTTTGCAATTTACATCAAATCTAAGAAAAAGGAATTTATTCTTAATAGAAACTTTAACTTGCAAGGATTTAGCACAGGACAAACACAAACTTATTTTATTTATTTATTTATGTATTTATTTATCTTACATCCTAGCCCCAGTTTCCCCTCCCTCCTCTCCTCCCAGTCCCTCTCCCCATCCTTACCCCTCTGTTCCCAGCTCCCAATCCATCTCTGTTTCTTTAGGAAAGGGCAGGTCTCCCATGCATATCAACAAAACATGACATATCAAGTAAGACTAAGCACCTCCCCATGTATTAAGGCTGGGCAAGGTGACCCATTGTGGTCCCAAAAAGGAGTAGGGTCCCAAAAGCCAGTAAATGAGTCAGAGACAATCCCTGCTCTCACTGTTAGGAGTCCCACAAGAGGACCAAGCTATACAACTGTAACATATATGCAGAGTATCTAGGTCAGTTCCATGCAGGCTTCCTCATTGTCAGTGCAGTCTCTATGTGCTCCTATGAGGCCAGGTTATTTGATTCTATGGGTTTTCTTGTAGTGTCCTTGACCCCTCTGGTTCCTACAATCTTTTCTCCCCCTCTTCTGAAGGATTTCCCGAGCTCTGAGTAATGTTTGGCTGTGGGTCTACATCTGTTTTCACCAGTTGCTGGATGATGCCTCTCTGATGACAATTGGGCTAGGCACCAATCTATGCGTATAGCAGAATATTGTTAGATATAATTACATTGACATTTTTTCCCTCTAGTCATGTTTTGTTCTATCTTAGGTCTCTGAATCATCCAGCCTGTGAATCCTGGTGCTCCAGGCAGTATCAGGTAGGCTTATCCTCCTGACATGGGTTTTGGTTGGCCACTCCCTTAATCTCTAGGCCGCCTTACCCCAGCACATCCCATAGGCAGGACAGGTTGAAGGTTATGTGGCAGGCTTGGTGTTCCAGTCCCTCCACTTGAAGTCTTACCTGGACACAGGAGATGGCTGATTTAGTCTATGTATCTGCTATTGCTAAGAGATTTACCTGAAGGCATTTTTGTAGATTTCTGGAAGATTCCATTGCACTGAGTTTTTACCTGACCCCAAAATACTCCTCCTTTCCAATAGTCTCTTTCAGTACTCTCTCTCCCCCACTCCCCTACAGCCTGATCACTCATGTTCCCATCCCCACCCACTCACATTTCACTCACAAAATCTCTTTTATTTCTCCTTCCCAGGCAGATCTTCCCCCTCCCAAACCCTCTTGGAACTTATTTTTCAACTATAAACAGAAACCTTAACCTGCAAGGTATATTGATCCTATTGGTCTCACCCACACAGACATGTATATAACACACACACACACACACACATACACACACACACATTCACATAGCATGAGGGCCTACTGTGCAAAGAGCTGAAAAGATAAAATGGCTGATTCTTCTCATTGAGGCACACACAAAGTCAGTAAGGAAGATACCTCTGTAAGTAACAGATATGTCATGCTAGAGTGGAGTCACTGTCGTATGTATGAATAATCATGTGTAGACATATAAAAGATAGACATCTTAAACTAACCTTGATAAACATTTAAAAACTTTCTCAAGGGATAATTAGATATATGCAGTGAGGCTAAGTCTTCCAGGAGGAAAAAGAGTCTCTTCTCTGCATTGTTTCCACTGATTTATCTGTCCAAATGTCCATATGGATAGTCAATGGTTTGTTCTGTTTTCTTCTGAAAGGTTCATTTGGTGTGGTATGGGGTGTGTGTGTATGCGTGTGTGTGTGTGTGTGTGTGTGTGTGTGTGTGTGTGTGTGTGTGTACTGGAGATCACACCTCATATATCTTGGGCAAGCATTCTACCAATGAGCTGCACCGGTTAGCTCAGAAATCAGAAAATCAAGGTAAAACTCTTGTGTATGTTCCCAGATACATGAGATCGTGACATCTGTAGGGAAAAAAGTAGATGGAACTGGAAATCATAAGCCAGACACAGAAGGACAAATGCTGAATGTTTTCTCATATGTAGACCTGAGAATTAAAGTTTGTTTTATTTGTTTGTTTTATGTGTGTGTTTGATATGAAACTGAGCTCTTGAGATAAGAGAAGAGATCTTAAGGAGGTGAGAGGGCAATGGGAATACATTTGATAAAAAAGCAAAAGTAGGAGATGATTAAACAAGGAAGAAAACCAGCAGAAGGGGGACACGGGACAAAAGTGGGGTGGGAAACAAAGGAGAACAAAGTGTAACGACACATTCGAGAGGAGACACCGGAACAAACCCAAATCCAGTGCAATGCACACTAACCCAAAACTTCATTTTAAAAATTATTATTATTATTATTATTATTATTATTATTATTATTATTATTATTTTGGTTGGAGCTGAGGACCAAACCCAGGGCCTTGTGTTTGCTAGGCAAGCGCTCTACCACTGAGCTATATCCCCAATCCCTAAAAATTATTTTTAAAAGACCAATAAGAAGTAGATGGATAAAAGGAACAGTCACATAATAGTGTCACCCCAAATAGAGACACACTAAGCCTGCCAGAAGCCAGAGAGAGTGAGAAAATAAGGTAAACATATGCAATTATTAAAACTCCCAATGGCAACCAACTCAAACTTGAGAAAGAATGAATACAAGAAGGAAAGAAGGATCCTTAAATTTCTAGTTAAGAATCACTAGACACTGCCTAGAGTTGACAAGTGAACTCTGAAGAGTAACATGTTCTTGGACCATTGAAGTAACTAATGTCACAAAGTTGGGAAATATTAAAGTAGGTCATCACATCTAGTGAGCCAGGCTGGGTAGGGAAGGTGTTTTAGTCAGGGTTCTGTTGCTGTGAAGAGACCCTTGATGTAAGCAACTCTTATAAAAGAAAGCATTTAACTGAGGCTTGCTCACAGTTGCAGAGATTCAGTCCATTATCATCAGGTTGGGGAGAACAGCACACACATAGACATGGTGCTGGAGATGTTCTTAGAGTTCTACATCCAGATCCACAGGCAGCAAGAAAAGCCAAACTCTGGGCTTGAAATGGGCTTTTAAAACCTCAAAGCCTGCCCCCAGTGACATACTTCCTCCCACAAGGCCACACTTTCTAATCCTCTCAAATAGCGCCACTCCCTGGTGATCAAGTATTCAAATCTATGAGCCTATGGGGGACATTCTTATCCAAACCACCACAATAGGGTTGTACAGTTTGATATTTAAAAAATACACATCACCTTGATGAAATAAATATTTAGAAATTCAAGTTCAGGAGTGCCACCTGATACATTATACCATCTCAATGTTTGGTTTTTTGCTCACTACAGAGCAATCTGAAAGAAAGGGAGAAAGAGAGGGGGGAAGGGGTGAACAATCAGACAGACAGACAGACAAGCTGGGCAATGGTGCCACACACCTTTAATCCCAGCACCCAGGAGGCAGAAGCAGTGGATCTCTGTGAGTTCGAGGCCAGCATGGTCTACAGAGTGAGTTCCAGGACAGCCAGGGTTACACAGAGAAACCCTGTCTTGGAAGAAAAAAAAAAAGAAAGAGAGAGAGCGAGAGCGAGAGAGAGCGAGGGAGAGCGAGGGAGAGCGAGGGAGAGAGAGAGAGAGAGAGAGAGAGAGAGAGAGAGAGAGAGAGAGAGAGAGAGAGAGAAACAATCCTCTCAGAACTATCACTTCCTTCCCTCTCCTCTCATTGTTGGCTCCTTGGAAGGATGAGACCTCCAGGAGGAAGCTTGCTGTCCACCCCTACAGAGCAGACCAGAGACCCTAAGGTGGCTCTAGTTGGTCACCAAACTTTCGCTAGAGTATCCAAATCATTCCTTCACCCCTTCCTCCCTGGCTCTCCATTGGAACTGCCTGCAGAGCTCAGGGGCAAACAGCCCTGATGCCTTGAAGATAAGTCCTGACCAGGAGCACCTTGGTTTACTTGTGGTGAGAATCTGGTAAAGTGCTATGCACACACACACACACACACACACACACACACACACACACACACACGAAGCCTGAACAGTCTATTGACACATCACCACACACAAGGCTGGCCTTTAGTGATGCCCAGTTTTCAGAGTGATTCCTAGTCATTTAACCACCTGCTTGGGAACCAGACCCAAATCCATGAAGACTCTGAAGATACTGGATGTTTCATTCTATTTTCTGTTTTCTTTCCAAGGCACGGAATTCTGAAATTCTGAGTGGCAATGGTACATTTTCCCTGGTTATAAAAGTAACACATACTGGGGCGGGGGGGGGGGGGGGGAGGTTAATTTCTCACAGTTCAACTTCTATATTATAGGATATAACATTTTTATCTTCTAATGTATACATTACTACAAATGTATTTGATTTTCAAAAGCAGGATTACATACATACATGCTATTTCAGATTCTTCTTTTTCCTATTTAATGTCATGAATGTCCCTTTATTTTATTTTTACTTATAAATATTGCGGTTCTGGGAATTGAACCCAGGACCTAGGCAACTGCTGGCCATTGAGCTATAATCACAGCCCTACAAACTCTAATTTTACTTAATATTTTGAAGTAGATCTTGCCACATAGACCACACTGGCCTGATCTCCTGCCTCAGACTCCTGTGCCATCAGATACTAACTTCCACATTTTACACAGATATATGTATAAAACTCCCACAGCTTATTTAACCAATTTCTTCTTTGAGCTATAAAAGTTACTTTCCATTTTTTTGGCTGTGATAAGTAAGCAAAATTGTGTTACAACTGTAATATGTTTTCTTATGAGAATTATCTCCAATTTTTTTTAACTTATCGAATATTATTCATTAGAGTTCAAGCTGACAGTACAAATTAGAAGACCAGCCTTCATGTGTGTAAAGGAGACTGGGTGAGTGTGGGCAAGGTCACCTCATCCAAATCATCTGGAGTGAAATCACATTGAAAAGCTCAAGAACACAGCAAATTCAGAGCTTGTCTGACCTGTCTCTTTGTTGACCTTACAGTGGTATAGCTATTCCTTGGCTTCTTAATCCTCAAATGCTTTTCTCATTGATAAAATGGGATTGCTAGGACCAGGCACATAACATGATGCTAGAGCTCTTGCCTAGGAGAAAGCACTGTGCTCAGTTCCCAGCACCACAAAAAATAATAGATAAGTAAATAATAATAAGTGAAATGAAATTAATTATATCACTTGCCATAGCCGGAAGGTTTCTCCAGTCCCTCCCAGCCCTGTAGCCACTTATCATTCAGAGGCTTAAAATTAATTACCAATTGCATGGCCTATGGCAGGCTTCTTCCTAGCTAGTTCTTATCGATTTCCCAGGGTCCAAAGGGACTTTGCTATGTCCAGCATGGGATATTTGGGGGAAAAAATCTACATACACTATGTTCTTATGTCTGTTAACTTTATTCCTCTAAGACAAAATCCTATCAATTCAGCTATAGCTCCACCAGGCGTTCAAGGCAGGAACAACTCTAGACATACCAAGCTCTGTATCCATCTACTTTATTTCTCTGGGAATGAAATCCTGTCTCCATAACTGCAGTTCCGTCCAGCTCCCCAGCTCATAGTCCAGCTAACAACTACTGTGCTTTCAGCCTCATCTTCGTCCTCTGTGTCCTCTTTCTCCATCTCTGCTACTCTCTACTCCTGGCACTCAGAAAACTCTACTCGAGATCTGCTTACCCTCTAAGGAACCTCTGTCGTCCTCTCTTCTCTCTCCCCATGCTGTTCTGTTCTTGTCTACAGAAAATACCTGCCCTTTCTTTCCCTGGGCCCCTCCTTCCCTGCCTCCTCAGGAATGTTGTTTTACTTTACACCTTGATATGTAAAAACCTCTTTTGTTCTCAGTCAATTGCTCTGGAGAACCACTAGAACTCCTCAAGGTGAGGGGATGGTCTGAGCTTCATTAGCACAGGAGACAAAGCTGGTCGTCTTTGGCCAGCTTGTCTCCTAAGCTCAGCAGGGCAGTTAGTAACTTAGTAGTTCAGCAGGTCTGGGGACCTGAACTGCTTACCAATTGGTCTGGGCACACAAGGATTTCATAGCAGAAGACAGCTGAAATATTAAAGTCTGGGTAACACCAAATATTCATAATAAATGGTTTTGCCTTTTGACAGACCCTTGGCTGGTCAAAGTTCAGCTTTAATACACAGCTGAATCTCTATGATATATTCTTTCGGCCCACAAGAAGCTCTTATAACTTAACCCATTTTTATTAATCTACAAGTTGTCACCTGGCCCTGGCATTACTGGTCTGCTGGCATCTTGCTGCTCCTTCTGCAGCAGCTGGTGTCTCCCTCCCTCTCCTTTCTTCTCTCCATATATCTACCTGGATTTCCCATCTGCCTCTAAGCTGCTTTGCCATAGGCCAATGCAGCTTTATTTATCAACCAATCAGAGCAACACATATTCACAGCATACAGAAAGACATCCCACAGCAACTTGCTACCTAGAAGTTGTTTATAGCAATTGAATGTTATAACATTCAATAACATAGCCATCTGGCTTTGGACCAGTGCTTAGCAAAGATAGCAAGCATCCTCCCAGAGAAACCTTAGTCTCAGCCAAAGATCTTAAGGGAACAGGAATCTCCCTGATTTCTAAACTGAGACTGACCTGACTATATCCATAAAACAGAAAACAAGCCAGGTACAGTCATTCACACCTGGAATTCTAGAACTTGGGAAGCTGAGGCACGAGGATCACAAGTTCCAGGCCATCCTTGGGTACATAGTGAGACCCTGTCTCAAAAAAAGTGAAACTAAACACTTACCCCTGAGGTAAAATGTGTTGGCATCTGACTTCCACCTTCCAGGCAGAGGCTTTCCACAGGTAGTGTGTCCCTATCCCTGGGACATCATCCTACAAAGCCCTCGAGTGTTATTTTTAGGTGCTTCATTTCAAATAATCCTGAAAAACTCAAGAGATTGCTTTGTCATTTATTGAAATAAAGACTTCCCAGGGATACAGATGTTCTCAATTCCACACTATTTTGTTCCTTCTCTTCTCTTTTTAACCAGAAAATATTTAAATGCTAACCTTGATTCCTCAAAGCACTATATGAGATGGGTGCCATTGTTCATTTTCCAAATGAGAAAACAGAAGCTGTGCTGAGCAAAACACCACAGACAACCCAAGATCCAAATCCCCATCAAATTTTCTAAACTCAAGGCACTATAAATATTGAACTTGAATGAGCATTCTGAGGGCATTTGCTGTTGATCTAGTAGGCTGAGGTGGGAGTCTGAGATCTGCATGTAACTAAGAGCTAAGAAGGTACGGGGCCACAATTAGAAAAGCACTTCCTTAGCTATGAGTCTAGTTTATGAGGAAAGTTCCCTAAGACCAAGGCTTTTTTTTTTTTTTTTATGATCATCATTAAAGAAACTTTTCAAAAATTTCAGTATAGCTATGTGCTTTGAATAGCTAACTTACAAAAACATTCAGGATCAAGTTTGAGTCATCCCTGCCTGGTTTCTGGTTGATTCTGCTATATTCTGTTTGATTTTAGTTTTTGTTTAGTTTGTTTTGCCATGCTGGAGACCCAAGACTTGGCAAGCTGCATGCCAGCCTGCGCTACCCTCAGGATAGAGTCAGTTCCACAGCAGGGCTCTTGCCTCTCTGAAGCCCTAATCATGCATCCCCAATCCAGCCTGCCTTATCCTCTACTAACACAGTTGGTTTTGCTACTTCTCCACAGGTTTCCAGTGCCCTGAGTCAGTGTGAGAGCACTAGCTAACTGAGAAGCCTGTGAACCTGTACAGAAGGCACAGCATGGGGCTACACAGTAGTTCCTAAAATAATTCCCTCATCCCTTAGCAGCAGCAATGCAATGGGAAGGAGGGTAGAGCCTGGGAAGGCAGAGCTCTACACCTTAGCTGGAGTGGTCGCCCTCAGGTCTGTTTTATACACAGAGCTGGATTCCTCAAATAGGTGCTTTAAAAAGCTCTTAAATGGAATGAAAAGATGTACTGGAGAGAGCACTGTTTAGTGGAGCTGGATTCTAATTTCAGCTCTTCATCTGGTAATCTCATCTAGGTGTCTGCCTACCACATGCTGGGGATACAGGTATATCCAATATTGTTTGTGCTGTCCTGGCACCCACTGTCAAGAGAATGAGGTGGGCTCTGACAAGGAAGGACTGGGCAAAATGGAAACCCTGGAAAGGGAAGGGAGCAGTCCAGGAAACAATTTAGGAGAGTTGAATCATATGTAATATTTACCCTACATTCCCAACAGAAGGCAACAGTGTCTAAATTAGGACATGATGAGGTGGGGACCTGAGAAGAAGGTTGTCATAGTGAAGGGTTAGCATGGCTACAAGAGACTGTGCTAAGCAATTGGACTAGCCGGGAGCAAAGTGTTGCTTCTAGAGAGTTTCAAGCTGTAGAACGATCTGTCGCATCTGTATTTTAGAAAGTCCCAAACCTCTGTGGGTTAGCCCACCTCAGGCTGCCTTTGACTGCTCCATCATTTGTGGCTAACCATTGTCAGCTGGATAGAGATAGATTACACAGCTACTAAATGCCTTCATTCTTGGTTATGTTGCTAGAGGGGCCCAGGTGGTAGGTTTCACTAGGTCTTGATTATAATTTGCCTTCTAGACTCTGCAGTCCACTTTCTTTGTTCTAGATGGGAAGCATATATCATACTTTAAAATCTTATTTCATTACAGCAAAGACTCATATGGGCAATTAAGACAAAGACTATTAAATTTGTGATAATAAAGACATGTAAAGCCTTATGATTCTGAACTCTCTGCCCACTTAGACTTGTTCAAGACCACAGTTCTGTGAATTGAGAAATTATCCAGCTTCCTGGAGGAATGAGTGTGAAGTTTTTTAATATTTTTTATTCAAATAGAATTATACATGATTTTCAGCTCCTTTTCCTCCCTTCCAGCCCCCTTCGGAGACATTCCCTCCCACTCCTCCCACCCCTTCTCCCAAGTTGATGGTCTTTTTCTCTGATCATTATTGTTTCATGTATATGTATGTATGTATGTATATACACACACCTACACAAATAGAACCCAGCCCCATCTACATAACAGTTCCTGCATATATGAGCATAGTTTTGAAGAGCCATATCTTACCACAATATCCCTGAAGCTAGTAGAATAGTTGAAAGGGGAAGGGGAGAACATCATTTGGTTTTTTATGGGTAATTCTTAGTCATCTGATTATTAGTTAAACTGATTCTATAGCTCTCTGAGAATTTTTTCTTTTATTTGTATTTTTCATTTTCTTACTTATTCTTCTCTCATATATTACATCCCAACTGCAGTTTCTTCTCCCTCCTTTCCTCCTAGTCCCTCCTCACTACCTCCCCTCTCCCCCAGATCCACTTCTCCTTTGTTTCCCTTCAAAAAAGAGAAGGCGTCCCACGAATATCAACCAAACATAGCATAGCAAGTTACAATAAGACTAGGCATAAACCCTCATATCAGGGCTGGATGAAGCAATCCAGTAAGAGAAAAAGGGTCCCAAGAGCAGGCTAAAGAGTTAGAGACACCCCCCACTCTCACTGTTGGGAGTCCCACAAGAACACCAAGCTACACAACCATATGATATGCCTTATATGTAGGGGACCTAGCTCAGACCCATATAGGTTCTGTGATTGCTGCTTCAGTTTCTGTGAGCCCCTATGAGCCCTGGTTAGCTGATTCTATAGGCCATTTTCTTGTGATGTCCTTGATCCCTCTGGCTCCTACAATCCTTCATCCCCTACTTCAACAGGAATCCCCAAGCTATGCTTAGTGTTTGGCTGTGGGTCTCTGGATGAAGCCTCTCTGGTGCTAGATTCCAGTCTACAAATACAGCAGGGTATCATTAGGAATCATTTCATTAACTTTTTTTTTGTGTGTGTGTGCCTGTCATGTTTGGTTCTATCTTAGGTCTCTGGGCTATCTATCCTCTGATTCCTGGCCTTTCAGGCAGTGTTGGGCCTGGGCTCCATCCTTGGCATAGTAGCAAGTTGGCCATCTATTAGTTGGCCACTCCCATGAGTTCTACACCACCTTTACCAGAGCACATCTTGCAGGCAGGACAAATTGAAGGTTGAAGGTTTTGTGGCTGGGTTGGTCTCCTGATCCCTCCACTGGAAGCCTTGCCTGGTTACAGAAGGTAGCTAGTTCAGGCTCTGTACCCCACATTACTAGGAGTCTTCACTAGGGTCACTCTCGTAGATTCCAGGGAGTTTCCACAACACTACGTTTCTACATCACCCCCAAAATGCCCCGCAATTCCAGTCATCTCTCCCAATGCTCTTCTCTGTCCTTTCCACCCCCACCCCCACCTAATCTCTGTTGTTCCCATCCCCACTGACCCCCAGTCCACACACAAAATCTACTGTATTTCCCCTTCCTAGGGAAATCCATACACCACCGCTCCCCCTTTATCCCCTTTGTTACTTAGCTTCTCTGGGTCTGTGGATTGTAGCATGATTACTTTACAACTAATATCTACTTACAAGTGAGTACATACCATATTTGTCTTTCTGGGTTTGGGTCACCTCACTCAAGATTATATTTTCTAGTTCCAACCATTTGCCAACAAATTTCATGATGTTATTCTTAACAGCTGAGTGTAAATGCACCACATTTTCTTTAACTATTCTTCAGTTGAGGGACATTTAGGTTGTTTCCAATTCTTGACTATTATGAATAAAGCTGCTATGAACATAGGTAAGCAAGTGTCGTCGTGGTAGGATGGAGCATCCTTTGGGTACATGCCCAGGAGTAGTATAGCTGGATTCTAAGGTAGATCAATTCCCAACTTACTGAAAAACTGCCATATTTATTTCCATAGCGGATGTACAAGTTTGTACTCAGACCAGCAGTGGAGGAGTGTTCCCTTTGCCCTACATCCTTGCCAGCATGAGCTGTCACTTGTGTTTTTGGTTCCAGCCATTCTGACAGATGTAAGATGGGATCTCAAAGTAGTTTTGATTTGTATTTCCCTGATGACTAAGGATGTTGAGTATTTCTTTAAGTGTTTCTCAGCCATTTTGAATTTCCTCCGTTGAGAATTCTTTCTTTAAATCTGTGCCCCTCCTTTTTATTTTTGATTTTTGGTTTTCAGAGACAGAGTTTCACTGTGTAGTCCTGGCTGTCCTGGAACTGGATTTGTAGACCAGGCTGGCCTCAAACTCACAGAGATCCACCTGCCTCTGCCTCCCAAGTGCTGAGATTAAAGGCATGTGCCACCACTGCCTGGCTTCTGTTCCCCATTTTTAATTGGTGAAATATTTTCTTTATATAGTCAAACTGACACAACCAATTATATTCAAGTTCTCAAGATAGACAATAGTCAGTCCTAAAGTAAGATACATGACTACACCATGTATTGCTTCCTAAATTTACCCAGTCACTGTGTTAGTTAATTGCTTTTATACCCAAAACAAGCCACTCTTGTCTTCATGATAGAAGGTTATTTTGTAACTGAAAGGAAGGCAGTGCGAAAAGGAGGGAAATCATCCAGCTTGGAAACATTAAACCACTAAACTGCATGCCTCTAAGACAAGCAGGAAACAGTCTCAAAAAAGGTCAACCAGCTACTATTAGAACCGTTTGGAGAAAGAAACAAAGTATATGTGCATGTCTCTCTGTGTGTGTGTGTGTGTGTGTGTGTGTGTGTGTGTGTGTGTGTGTGTGTTACACTTGGGGTGAGAAGAAGATGAAAGGAGGGATATAACAAAAACACACAGACCAGAAGAATAGTTTGAGCAGTAAAGAAAACCAGTAGCCTCGAAAAGGAAGGAAGGAAGTACAGAGGAGGTGTGTGAGGCTGACTATTCAACCGCAACAGAGATGGGTTTATTATAAGAAAATCCAATTCAGATTTGAACTCCATGTGTGGTAACACCCAACTGAGTTTGGTTCACTTGTATTTCTGAAGGATGGCCACAGACATGGTGAAGTGTTTGTGGTTTGATCACCAGATGGGAAGGCAAAGGGCTTACAAAGATAGCAAGTGAGTGCCTAATGCTGCCTGGTGTAGACATAGGTGGGCACATTAGGTCACCTGAAGACATACTGAAAGCCAAGAACTCTATAGTCTCACCCTGCCTTAGGCCTTTCTTGTGGACCTCATAGGGAGAACCTTCCCACCTGGACAGAGAATACCATCTAGTCTCACATATCAGTAACAAATCCACTCGGTATGCAAAGGGAAGGTCTACCAAGTAAGTGGACCTGTCTTGTCACTTTAATAGATTTTACAGATGTCCCTAATGTGGATGAGGAAAAAAGAGAAAGAGCTTCATGAGTTAACCCCTTCTCATGAGTCACTTGGTGAGAAAGATCATGTGAGCAAACGTTGTGCCTGGCACCCAAGTCTAATTGTCACACATTTACAGAACAGCCCACTGTGACCCAGACTCACCCCTTCCCAGCAAAGTGCTTGCACAGTGGCCAGAAGGTCATCTTAGCACATGTTATGCTTGTGCTAACTTCAGTACATCAGATTGAGTTAGGAGACAAAGAAATGTGACAAGGAAGAGGGACAGGAAGAGTGCAGATTTGTACAAAGAAGACGGGGCTGGTAAAATGCTCAGTAAATAAGGCTCTTAACTCCAAGGTGGAGTTTCAACCCCCAGAACTCACATGGGGAAGGAGAGAATCAGCTCCTACAAGCTGCCTTCTGACCTGCACATACATGCCATGGCATGCACTGACCCACAGCCTTGAAAATAAATAAATGCAATATTTTTTAATTAAAAAAAAACCTATGGGAAGAAAGAAATGTCATAGGACTGTCTTAAGGCATATACTTTTAGCCCATTTCTTCAATGTCTGTCTATATACACTGGGGAAAAGTTAGTGTTAAAAGAAGATGGGGAAAAAAATCTTCCCATGTAGACCCAGGATGAGAGAGCACCCCACCCATTTTGTTCCCTTGGCTCAGGACATTAGTAGATGTGGAGGGAATTAAAGGAATCAAAAGTTCCAGAAGTTCTGAAGCAGCAGGTTTCTACCAGTCGGTGAAGATTTTCATCACCAGATTGTTGTAGATTCCTGTGCATTTCAAAAATACCTTTTTTGGTTTTGAGGGGTTTTGTTGTTGTTTGGTTTTGGTTTTGGTTTTGTTTGTTTGCTTGTTTGTTTGTTTGTTTAGAGACAGGTTCTCATTATGTGGCCTTGGCTGGCCTGGAACTCACTTGTAGACCAGGCTGGCCTCAAACACAGAAATCTTCCTGCCCCTGCTTCCAGAGTACTAGGATTACAGGTGGCGTGTGCCACCTCAACAGATACATTCATCAAGCACCTTTTTTAGGCTGGGAATTCATAGATGTGTAGTCCATTCTACCCTACAGAGTTAAGTCTAATGCCTCATGTCTCAGAGCATGGTACTTGACCACCAGCATCAGCTACACCTGGGAGATTAGCAATACAATGTCTCAGTCCTGCTCCAGACATACCAAATCAAAATCTGCACACTTTTACAGGATACCCAGGTGAGTCTCATACATATTGAGGCATGAGAAGCACTGAGTGAATGGGCTGTTAATGATGGAAAGATCCTTCTATTTCTACTTTCCTCCATTTGTTCAGCAAGCATTTAAAGATCAGACTGGCTGGCTTAGAACTGGGGGATTGGAACACAGAAGACCTTGACAGAGAGATCAAATTCTGCTAATAGAAAAAGAGAAAACATGACAGTTTGTAACTGATCATGAGGGACTGTAATCCACCTCCTAGAGATGAAGGGACTCACAGGTCCCTGTCAGAAGCGGACATAGTTCCAAACACTAGAGTGGGAGAAAATGGCAAAACTTGTTGATGAGGAAAAGCAGGCTGGAATCCTCAACCCTTGCTCATTTTCACAATTGAGATTCATTAGCCATTGTCCCAAAAAGCCTGGCCTCCCTCACTACTCAGAGGACCCACCCCTCCTCCCACTCCTAGCTGTCCTGACTGAGGCAGCTCCAGACCCTAATTATATAGGGTAGATAGGAACTGTCAGCAGGAAGCAACTGGGGGGAGACCTTCCGGCATTAGTAAACATGTAGAAAAGTTAACAAAGTACTGTTTAGATGGCCTGGACAGTGTGGCTATTATACATGCTACTCTCATGAGCAGTGATTCAAATGACAGCCTCAGAAAGGATTTGCAAAGAGTCCCTTGACAATGGAACATGGGCAACTCAGAGCCCATGACATGTTACAAGGTCAAACCCGACAGAACAAAGATGTAAAGCAGCATTAAATGACTTATTTATTCAGCCCTGCTCTGTACAAACTTGGGAGAGTGTGACATCTTTTAAATTACCTCCCTGGTAGGTGATATCCATGGTGCATGAAAAATGTTAGCAAAACTTTGAAAAGAGCAGAATGTTTTACAAGGCAGTGATTACAGTGTGGCCATTCTGAGGTTCCCAGTTAGTTCCTGGTAGCTCATAAGCTTATAACAGGAGGAGGAATGGTCAGTCACAAGAGGAGAGGAAAGCCTTACCTTTTATTATTCCCTTCTGCCTACACCCTTCACAAACCTATGTGAAGAGCTAGCCTTTGCCAGGTTTTCAGGTGGGAATGCCCCACTGTGCACTTGGTGTGAGCAAGAGTAATAACATTCTAATATCACTTCCCAAGCGAAGTGGCTTTCGTTTGTGTTCTGAGCCCCATTGGAGCTAATACTCTGGTTATTTTCAGCCAAGTGATCTACAGAACTCTCACATGCCCTGAGGTTGTCATTGCATGATGGTGTCATGCACTAGAAAGAAAAAATACCAGGCATAAGTAATTTAGACTCAGGCAAACATGCTCAGAAAACCTTGTAATGAGCAACCTGCAGAGAAATGCAAGGCCAGGACCAAGGATGGGTAAGTAGAACACCTGATATACAAAATGTGAGGACGTCCTACCCTTGACTGACATGAGTCAACCTCAGAATACAGAATACATTTGAAATTTAGGCATTGAACTTGCTTTGTCCCAATAGAAACCCAACTCACTGGCTTCCTGCCATAATTTTCCCATTCATTCCTCAGCTCCTGATCAAAGTAAAAGAAAACAAAAAACAAAAAAACAAAAAAACAAACAAAAAAAAAAAACAGACCATTTAGGAGAAAAAACTTGAGTGGTTGATAGTGAACCAGTGAGAGATTTAGCCAAGTGAAAGCCATAGGTGACCCAAGAAAAAGGAGATCAAAGACTAATTGACCAGTAATCTGTCCTAGCTAGGCCCTAGGATATGGGCCCAGATAGTGAGGAGATAGCCATGTGGCTCTTATGAGATTAACCACAAGTGTCTGTTCCCACAAGAAGGCTCAGGATCTTCACAAAGAGAAACCTACCCTGCAGGCAGCTCCCTTCTCTTTTGAGTATGAGCATACTGCTCTGAGGGATGATCAAAATCCTTTCCAACACCCATTTCTCCCAGTTCAGTCCACTGAGATTGGATCTTGCCCAGCCTACTTCCTCCCTGATAACCACATATTTTTGCTTCATCCCATGATGCTGTAAACATAAAGCCAATCTCAGCAGCTTAGAGCTAAAGGAAAAGAAACAAATGGTATCTAGTTCATGGTTATTCACAAATGACTCAGAGGAAAGCATGCTTCTCTGTAATGGTTGTTGTCTTTAAGACCATCAAAATGGGGGGGAGGGGTAGTGAATCTTATAGCTCTTCTTCATCACACGCAAGCAGAACTCCCAGCACTTTGGTGTGCTATCATCCCCTCCATGTGGCTAACTGCTTTTTAAACTTTTTCCCCCTTTTTCCTTTTTCTTTTTGTTTTTGTTTATTGTTTTTTTGTTTTGTTTTTTGAGACAGGGTTTCTCTGTGTAGCCCTGACTGTCCTGGAACTCACTCTGTAGACAGGTTGGCCCTAAATCCAGAGAACCACCTGCCTCTCCTCCCAAGTGTTGAGATTCAAAGCATGCACTGCCCAAAACATTTTTTATTTTATGTATATGGTTATTTTTGCCTGCATATATGTCTGTACCTCACATTCATGCCAGGTGCCCATGGAAGCCAGAAGAGAGCATCAGGTCCCCTGGGGCTAGAGTTACATACAGATGGTTACCCACTGCCATGTGGGTGCTGAGAATCAAACCCTGGTCCTCTAGAAGAGTAGCCAGTGTTCTTAACCCCTGAGCCATTTCTCAAGTCCCCACCACCCTCTTTTAGACACCCATTTCCATATTGCACTTTCTATGTTTCCTTTTCTCCCATCCTTGGCTAGGACTTGACATAATCCAACTGGAAAACTCAGGCATTCATCTATGTGGACTTTAAATAATAAGATCTTTAAAGTAAGGCATCCAAACCTAGTAGAACCCTGGACCCACAAACCTAGACTCTGGGCTCTGCTCAAGGTGGCACAGCAGGCCATTTGAAGTTCAGGACTGTGTACAGCACTGTATAAAACCCACCATTCCTTGTATAATTTTAACACTTTCTAAAGATAGCATTCCTTTCTGTAGAATTTCTGCCACCATGACTCAGTCTCACAAAATTGTCATCATTATAACATGAACATATTTCAATTATAATCTGTGTTCTCTGGGTACATTAAAGTTACCAAATTGTCTTGCTAAGACAAGTTCATTAAGGTCATACTTTGGCCAAGATGTTTTAAGGGTGGTAGAAGTTGAGGGAGGAAGCCCTGCAGATAACAGCAGAATCTTTCAGCAGCATTTCTAAAGTACTATGTTGCAACACCGAGCAGGTTGTGGCCTTTGACACACCACAGCCAGTTAGTCCACAGACCCCAACCCCCATTCTATACAGTATCTTTGAGCCAAAGTCTATGATAATCAACCCAAGCAAAGGGCTGACCATACAACTGAGGGTCTAGTTATGGCAACACAAGTATAGTCTTCAATTTATTGAAGAAAGTGAACAGCATCCAATCCCTAAGACTCCTTCCTAAAGAACAAAGATGTCTAGATGCAAAAAGGTCCATTGTTTATAATAACAAACAAATAAAAATCTATGCCAGCTGGTTGTGCAGGTGACCATCTGAAATTCCAGAACTCAGAAAACTGAAGCAAAATGATCATGAGTTTGAGACCAGGTGATCTCAACAAACATCATCCCCTAAGATGAAAGAAATCAAAATCTTCTTGGAGATCTGAAAATAGTGGAATAGTGGAGAATGGAATTTTGAACATGGATGTAAAGAAATGAATGTAGAATGGCAGGGGACTGGAGAGATGGCTCAGTGGTTAAGAGTGCTGTCTGATCTTCTAGAGGACTTAGGTTCTATTCCCAGCACCCACATGGCAGCTCACCACTGTCTATAACTCCTGCTCCAGGAGATCCAATACCTGAATACAGGAACACATGCAGGCAAAACACCAATGTACATAAAAATAAAAAATAAATAAATTATAAAGTTGTCAGGCTTGGCAGCAAGCATCTTTTGAAAAAAAGTAGAATGAAATCTTATACAGCCATTAGAAGCTAATATAATGATATAGACTGTTTAATGTAATGTTAAAAATGTTAAACAGTGTCATCTGTACTGTGATTCCAACCTTATAAAATAAGAGCACATTTGCATAAGAAATATAAAGAAACATGGGAACAAAACAGTTGGTATTTAAAGGTGATTGGATTTGTGAGTGATTCATATATAGTCATTTTTTTGCACCTGTCACAGCATCATGTAGAATAAATAAAACAGAAAGAAAAGGAAAACAACTGAAACATAGAAAACCTTTCCTATGCCAGGCAAGATAGAGATGCTTGGGATAGTTCTGTGTTCTTCCTCACTTCTTTGAAGCAGCCTACAGTCTCCACTCAGATGGATATTTGGATTTTATGAAGCCCCCTGTTGAGAATACTGTACTGTGTATATAATGGAATAGATTGCACAAAGTCTTTGGTAATAAATCCAAAGTGCATTTGAGTGGTATGTTGCATGAGAAGGGTATTTTGTTTTTGAGACATGGCCTCATGCAGCCAAGACTGGCCTCAAACTTGCTATGAACCTAAGGACGAGCTTGAATTTCAGATCTTCTTCCCTCCACTGCCTAAGTGCTAGAATGACAGGCATGCACCGCCACTCCTGTGCATGCTAAGGAAGCCCTCTATCTAGGCCCTGTTGTGGTATTATTGTCCCATGACGAATATGTGAAAATCTTGCTATCAGAAAATGATGTGTTTTTTCTCTTTCCCCATCCCTTTCTCTCTCTCCTGCCCCTCCTCTTTACAGTTCTGCTAAGCCAATATTCTCTAGAATGAGCACAAAACAAGTCAAATAACAGCTAAACAAACAGCTTTGTACATCAACATCAAGAAGGAAGACACTTGGGAGAGATCAGAGTCCAGAGACGAATATGCACAAAAGTGAAACATCTTCTCGTCAAAGCACCTTCTGATTCTAGATCTGCAGAGCTGCGAGTGATTTTCTGGGAGGAGCTATGATCACGGATTAAACACCAGCTCATTGGAAACTGTCATTAAATAAGATCAGATAGCATTCATGAAAATCATATTCAGGAAATAGTTTAAGAAAGAAGAATACAAACGTGCTAGAATTGATGTGTAAAATATATATGTACTGAGGTTTATAAACTGTCCTTTTTAAATCAAACCGAAAACAAAAAAGCTTTAATCTTTCAATACTATTAAAAAAAAAGGGGGGGGCAGTTAGTTCTAGATTATTCCTGTCTCAGAAGCCAAGAGGCTGATCAAGTGTCATTTATTGAGGAATGCCTCTGATCTTTGGTTCCTCATTGCTACTGTCCACTCATTTCACTGTGCAATTAGTTATAGCACTTGGTTATTAAGAGTGTTCTTACCAAGTGTGTGTTCAGTTTAATCTGTCTGTACGAGTTATCACCAAGGAAATGTTTCTGCCATGTGCTACCACTCCATCAAAACTGTGAATCATAGGAAGTACACCACTACATCATAGGTTCCCAAGCAACATAGATTTCCCTGTCATTGATGAAACATCATCAAGGAACTCTGAACAATATAGAAAGTTTATTTTCACTTGGATGGTCTCTCGTGTAATATATAGACTGCTATCAAATAAACACTTTTTCTAATTTCCCCTAGTATATGCATAGGAATTTAATATACTTTATAAATAGATATCTAAAATATGAGTTTTTCTATTTCTTTATTCCATATGTCATTAGAAATCCATATCCTTTATTTCCTTTACTGACATATACTCATTTTTGTTTTGATAAAAGAAATTATTCCATTAAATCTACTTCTAAATGGTAGTAAGTGGTACTAACAAAATAAATAAAAACTTTATAGCCTTAGAAGTAAATAACTATATACTTACACATGTCAAAGGAACTTGATAGGAATAAATCACCTTTTGTTTATTAATGATTTTAAAAATTCTCATCTCTTGTTTTTTTCTTTTGGTTAGCCAATACTTGGTAGTAGTTACAACTAGCCAGCTGTCTTCAAAGGCTCTTTTCCTCCCAGGATCCCCTAACCATTGCCCTCATAACATCTCTTGCCTAAATCCAACAACAGAGAAACATTTAATATTGAAGTAATCCATTGTCTAAGGATAAACACAAGCTGAAGTGCACATGTAGGGGGCTCAGTGGAAGCCAGCCCACACTCTACACCTGAGCAGAAAACACACACATATAGAATGTCTTCACTCACAGGCTCAGAATAGGGTTTAATTAGCATCTGTCACCAGATCATCAGATGGAGCCTAACAAACAATCAGGGTTGCCTTCTCCTGTGCTTGCACAAGGCCACATTCATATTTTGAGCCATGTTTTCACCATGAACCAAATGTTTCAAATGGCTAAAAGTATATTACACTCAAGTGCTCAAGTAAGTAAACCCAATTCACAGAGGTGTGGCTTTCATAAGGAGCTATATTAAGGGAACACTTAGTCTCTATAACTATAGTCCTTCTGGGACCTATTTGTTGCTTAAAAAGTAGTAGTTGTCCTGATGCATTCATAATACCCTACTAACTAAATTTAATTACACACAACTTTTGTTTTGTTTCATTTTTCAAGACAGGGTTTCTCTGTGTAGCCCTAGCTATCCCGGAACTCACTCTGCAGACCAGGCCTGCCTCAAACTACACGCAACTTTTTAAAAATTCATTTTTATTTAAGGGGAGGCATCTCTATATCTACATTAAAAACAGAAGGTATTAGATTCCTCTAACCCATGTAAATTATGGTTCTGTCTGGGGTCCTACATCACTAGCAGTAATGTTTTTAAAAATTAAATGTTCTTCCTCTCCACATGCAAATGTCTTTAATAAGTTTTTGCCATAAAACCCAAGTGTAATTTAGCATACCACAGTGCTATGAAGATGGATCATTGATGATATACCATTTGTACATAGATAATACACATGTAAATCACTAAATGTTAAGTATAAGAAATATGTTTTTACCTTAAAAAAAAAAACCCTTTCTCATTCTGTTCTGTTATATTATGTCCAAAAGTTGTGTGCAATTTTTTTAAGGTCCAGGAAATGTAAAGAAATTTGTTGGAATATCTGAATTTCAGTAAAAAATAAAAATAAGATTTTGTTACTTAAAAAAAAATACTTGGCAGCGTGTACTCATTCAGTTCCCTTTTTGCCCAGTGGTCCAGTGTATTATTTATCTCTCATTGCTATGATAAATACTTGGCAAACAACACCTTAAGGGAGTGTTAGATATACTGATTAGATATTCATGGCGCTCATGTATAGGACGTGATCATCATCTCCATGGCCTCCCTCTTCTACCCAATATAGACATGCTTCCACTGGGTCCAGTGAAACTGTCAACTAAATAAATAGCTAAGCTGCTCAAATAATGCTTTCCTGAAGTATCCAATTATTCAATCTCTACTCTTGTACCTCAGACATGAGCAGCCAGGCCTTCCACAACATTTCACACAGGGTACGTATTATCCAGGTGTATTTCAATCCCAGATACTGGTTTATTATATTACCCTATAAAACTCTGAACCTTTGTTTTTTTCATCTACAACATGAATATAAATAATATTCAGTCATATAGTATTGTCATGAATATATAAAATGAATCAGAATGTTGTGCTTGACAGGTAGGAGATATTCAATGTATGTTCCTTCCTCCTCTTCCCACTTCCTACTATGTATGATACTAAAAACAAAAAAAAAGCTGGAGAGACGGCTCAGTGGTTAAGAGCATTGACTCCTCTTCCAGGAGACCCAGTTTTGGTTCCCAACACCAACATGATAGCTCACAATCTGTAATTCCAGTTCCAGGGGATTTGACATTTCTTCTAACCCCAAAGGCACCGGGTAAACAGGCATCCATGTAGGCCAAACATCTATACACATAAAATAAGAATAAATAAATCTTAAAAAAAGAAAGAATAAAAGACATCTGGGTGGGTGGCACACATCTTTAAGCCCAACACTTAGAGGGTAGAAAGTAGGCATGTCTATGTGAGTTTGAGGCCAGGGTGTCTATGTAGTGAGTTCAGGCTAACCAGAGCTACATAGTGAGATCCATACCGAGACCCCATATATAAGAAGATTAATGAGGCCAGCTATGCTGGGAAGTGTGAGGAGCCATCCCACCCCCACTTTTCCCCAGGGTATTCTTGAACAGGAGCAGCAGGAAATATTAGATAGAAATATAGCTAGAGACAGACAGAAACATAGAATAGCCTCAGGAGGCCTAAATCCTTATCCATCGGGCCCTGACTGTATCTGCCAAAGGACTTTTAAAGGAATGCCAAGGGGAGGAGCAAAAAACCTCCCCCCAGGCACAGCCAAGTGCAGACCCTTCCAACCACCTGGCAACCTTGCCCATGGTCACATCATCCCCTTATGCAGCTCTGCTGTGTCAGGCAAACTCAGATCTCACAAGGAAACTTCTGTGGGCTCCCACAGGTCCCCCCTCTTAATTTTTTCTCCTTTTTTTATTAAGAGATTTTCTATTCACTTTACATATCAACCACGGATTCCCCTGTCTTCCCTCCTCCCACTCCCCAGCCTTCCTCCCAACCCCCCCCCACACTCCCACCCTCTCCAAAGCAAGGTCTCCCATGGGGAGTCAGCAGAACCTGGTACATTCAGTTGAGACAGGTCCAAGCCCCTCCTCCCTGTACCAAGGCTGTGCAAAGTGTCTCACCATAGGCACTAGGTTTCAAAAAGCCAGCTCATGCACTAGGGACAGGTCCCGTTCCCACTACCTGTGGGCCCCCTAAACAGTTCAAGCTAAACAACTGTCTCGCTTATCCAGAGGCCTAGTCCCCTTTAATTTTTTAACGAGCCCCTCAAGCCTCTTAGGTAGACTGAGATCTGTCTTCCTGTGTACTCAGCCTCTGTCAGGAGGGGATACTGAGCTTATCTCAGTTCTGCCCACGTTTTCCGAGCTAACAAACATCCACAGTGCTCTCCATAGCTGCCACACCCCCAATAAAGGAGTAAAGGATGATAAAAATGGTATATCTTTATTGGAATGGGTTTTAAGATGTCTATAACAGCCCTAGATATGCCAAGCCCTTTCTTAAAAACTCTTGATGCAATCCACATCAGATAAACTACATCAAACTTAAAGATTCCCTTAGCTTTTTACCCAGCTCTGGTTCATTAATACCAACATAATTCTGAACACTACTATACATATTTACAACTCTCTTAATTGACCTATCATCAATATACGTATTTACTATTATCACTGTACATATTTACATTTTACAAACTTGCATTAAACATTTAGACTTACATTCAACACTTATACTTCTTACAAAATTCACATTCAACATATACTTATTTATTCCTCTTATAAGCTTATATTCATAAGGAAACTCTATAGATCTATTTTACAAACTTATATTGATAAGAACTATTAGAAAGACTCTCTTAATAGAACTAGCTTACACTAGAAAGACTCTCTTAGCAGACCCAACTTATATTTAAGCCTCTCTATAGGGCTACAACCACTAGCAAACATCTAACTTAGCAAACACCTAAAAGAGATTTCTTAACACCTAGAAGAGATTTAGAAAAGATTACTTAACATTTAGAAGAGATGTTACATTATCTTCCAACAAGACAGAGAGTAATTTTCTTTGGACTTCATTTAGAAAGTAGGAATAAGAGTAAACTGTTAGTTATCAAACCCAAAAAGGAAGAAAAGAGAATGAGAAGAAAAACCTCCTAAGGGCATTGTGTTTCTGAATTACTCAGCTGGCATCTCCACAACAGTCAGCTTTCCATGATTGTCTAAGTGGGAGTGGGTTTCCAAACCTGCATCATCCAGTAGTTCCCCTGCCAGACTGCTTGCCTTGAAAGCTTAATGTATATCTAAGTGACTTCATTGCCCTTATAGGCAGTTCTTTGTCCAATACAGTATCATTGTTAAGGCTGTAATCCTTGGGATAAAGCTATTTTTCCCCAGTCACCTTTCCCACCAGGTTCTCTCAGCCATTCCAAAACCAGCAGAGAAGTACCCTAAGATGGCTTCTTAGCTAGGGACTGTCATTTTTTCCCAAGCTTATCACAGCTCCCCTGATCACCACAATTCAGACAGCCATTGCTAACTTCACCCAATTACTATTAAAAAACAAAAAAAACAAAAAACAAAAACAAAAACCACCTGTTTAGGGAAAGGCGAAACTACCATATAAAAAACACTCTGAGCAGCTATTAGGCAATATAGGCACTTTCTCAAAGGAGCCTCTATCAATCCACTGCTGATCAAAAGCAGTGCAGTTCCGAGCTCCGTTTCCTTTCAGTTTGTATTAAGCAGTGACAAAACCTCCGTTCCAAACTCCTAAGCAGTCTCCTGCCTTCCCCAGAACTTTGAGATGGAATCTTAATGTCAGAAACACTAATTCAGCCACTTTCATTCCAGTTCTTCTATAAGAAAATCATTGGAGCTGACTTTCCCCTGTTCTACAATCCTTACCAAAGTCTCAGACAATTATCACACCCCCCCCCCTTAATTTTTTAAAACTGTATCATCCATGAGAGTTCTTTTAACAATGCTGATGTTTCTGATAGATTTTTATTTCTGGCAAGGTTATTTGTTCACCAAAACTGCTACTGTTCAAAGGAGTCAAGAACATAGATGTTTCATGAAATGCATCCTTCATTAACGTATTCTGAGGAAGAACATTTTCATGATTTAGTATTGTCACTTCATTAGCTTCTCAAACCCTGATGTTATTTTTATTAGCAGCTGTGACATACTCTAACCATCAGTTATTTAATTCAGATTGTAGTTGTAGCTTTTCAGCTTTTAGTAAGACAGCTAGATTTTCTGGAGTTTGATCCCCATCTATAACTCAATCATTTGTTACTGAATGTATGTTTCCTTGTTCCCCTATTAGATTTGCAAAAGAATCACTCCTGCAGAACTTCTGATTATTCTCATTTGTCCTTCCCATATCTAATTTCCCAGTGTAGAAATCGCTTTCCTTTGCTTTAAGGGTTTCAAAGTGGCTTGTTGATAAACAGTATTTTAAATGTCTCCTGAGAGGCAAGCTTTTGATCACCCGTTTCTTGTTTTTAGGGAGGTTTAGCCAAGCTTTTTAGCAGCGCTTGGAAGAAAGCAATATTTTAAGATGAGCGTTTGAAAGTTTTTGTCCCAGTTTGTCTGCCTTTTCTCCATACCAGTTCGCCTGTGCTGTCTTGCTTCTATGCACTACATTTCCCAAGATGCCTTTCTCTTTGGCATCCCTAAGTTTCAGACTTCATTTCCCAAGCTGCCTCTCTCTGTATTGGCACGCTACAAACTACCTTTCCCATAATGCCTCTCGGGTCCACCACTTCCATTTCCCTTTACACAGTTAAAGTCAAGTTTCTGCTTTCAGCCCGGGAGGGGTGGGGATGAGGGGTGGGTTTGAGTCAAGCTTTTTGCTTTTTCACCACAGGAGATCAGATTTCTGTCCTCCCTGAGCTGGCATTGCTTGATGTATTTTTTTCCTGACACTGTTCCAGAACGGTCATACCTGCCTGCATGCACTCAGACCGGTGTTTTAGTACCAAAAGCAAAATCCCCTCAGGGCTAACTCACTCCTCCACCTTATCTGGTCAGTGAGGGAATGAAAGTATTTAAGATAAAGCCTTTTCACAGCCCTTTCAGAGAGACTTTTTCCATTTTAGATCTTTATCTCGTCCTGCTTGTTCCTTCTCCCCAGATTCAGAGCTTCAGATACCTCTGCTATGGTATCAGTTCCTCTGCTAACTGCTTCTGGAGGTAGGGGCTTTTCTCGCTGATTCTACCTCAGCTTTTCCCATGCTGCCATTGCAGCTACTACTTGGAAGTAAGACCCTGCTTTTTCATGCTAGCACCTTCCCCAAGTCCTGCACCTTTGGGGGAGCAATCTGTCCTTTCTCTGTCCTGTCCTGGCTCGGATCCTCCCCCAGATAGAGTTCCTGACACTGAATCTGATGCCCAAGCCAAGCTCAGCTTCTGCTTCCTCTGCACCAGCAGCCCCTCCCTTCAGCTTGAAAGAGACAGTGCTAGCAGAGAAAATTTGTCTAGTTCCAAGAGGTCATTTTGTTTTTTCTTAGAACTGCAGGTGATTTTCCCATAGAGATCCAGGTGGATCTAATTTTGTTCTTACAGAAAGAAATCTGGGAAAGAAAGTTCAGAAAGGCTTTTAGTTTTTTAGAGAGAGATTAAGTTTTTCCCAAGAAAGCATTTAGTTTTTGAAAGAGAAAGACCACCACATTTTCCCAAGGCTTCTGTTCTCTAAACTTTGGCTTCATGGCCAAGAGGAAACTAATTCTGATGATACAGTGTTTCCATACAGTGGCAATGTCTGCAGAGTGAAAAGTTTTATTTCACTTGCCTTTGCCTCAGGGAAAATTATTTCCCCAGCTGCTGGGACTTGGCATTTTTGCTGTCCCCAGGCCAAAAGCTCCCACTGGAATCTTTTTCTCCCCATTTCTTCTCTTTGATAGATTTTTTTTCTGATTCTTCCCCAGGATTTTGCGTTCATAGCTCCATAGCTGGAAAATCAAGGACACAGTTTCTATGTCTAGTTGCTTATCGTATCCTACTTTACCCTAATTTTATTTATGCTGTATTCCTACAGTCTACTTTTCTAAGTTTTTTCTACACTATATTACTCCACTCTACCTTCCCTAATTTTTATAAATAGAAGTTAGAAGAGAGAGAAAAAAAGAAACCTTGATAGAGAAGGTTGTATGCTGCAGCCTTCTTTTGGACATCCCTTTCAGTCACTTTTTTCTTTTTCTTTTTCTCCCAAGGATAAACTCCCCTGCCTCATTTTTCTCTTTTCACTACAAAACCCAACAGATCCAACTGCTTTCTTGCAGGGCCTAACTAACTCCCATTTTCACCAAGTACTCTGGTTTTTTTTTTCTTTTTGTCTTTGTTTTGTCCATGTTTACTGATGCCATCTGTGGGGGCCATCCCACCCCCACTTTTCCCCCAGGGTACTCTGGAGCAGGAGCAGCAGGAAATATTAGATAGAATGATAGCTAAGGAGAGACAGACAGAAACACATAATAGCCTTGGGAGGGCCTGGATCTTTATCCATCAGGCCCTGACTGTATCTGCCAAAGGGTTTTTAAAGGAATGCCAAGGGGAAGAGCAAAAAACCTTCCCCCAGGCACAGCCAAGTGCAGACCTTTCCAACCACCTGGCAACCTTGCCTATGGTCAAATCATCCCCTTCTGCAGCTCTGCTGTGTCAAGCAAACTCAGATCTCACAAGGAAACTTCTGTGGGCTCCCACAGGGAAGATAACAGGAAAGCCTGGAACAATGGGGCCCTGAAGAGACCAGGACCTGTCTGTCCAAAGGGATAAACAGCTATGTATGCCAAGAGCTATTTTAACCAGAAGAAGAGAACGATGCCCACAAAGTTCCTGCTCTCACAGGTTTTGTGCTCTAATAGAATTCAGACAATAAATGATAAAGACTATCTCAAAGAGATGCCCTGAAAGAACCAAAACAGGGTGACATGACAGAGCTATGTAAGTGCTGGAAGGAAAAGCTTCATTTAAAGTGAAAGCTCAGTAATACAAACTTAGCCATGTGAACAAAAGAAAGGGTGCCAGGCAAGCAGACCCATGGTCTAAAGGCTCTAAGACAAGATTAAACTCAACACCTTGAAGGGGCTCGGATAAGTTGCCATGAGTTTATTTTTAATACATGGCTTAGCTTGCAAGGAAGTAAGAAGAACACTAAAGACTAAGAATGACAGAGAAAAAAGAGGGATGACACCTGAGTGTGAAGTATAAACAAATGCAAAAACCAAAGATAAAGCTGTGTATCAGAACATGGAATGGAAGATTAAGTCTTGGACCATTGGGAATAGGAGAGCTAAATCCAACGATTCCATTGTAAGCCAGGATACTTGAAGATAACGCAACCTTAGGAATGGTGACCCGGGAAAATCTTTAAGCCAGAAATGAATTGATCCATTTATGGTCTCATGGCTGAGTGGACTATTACAGAAAGTGCATCACTGGCAGAATGTCTTTGAAGGCACTATCTTGTCCCAGGAAACTTTCTCTCCAAGTCTCCTGCTCTTGGCCTTCTGAGGCAAACAGTTCGTCTCTGCCATATGTTCCCTGGCATGAGCTTCTGCCTTTTTGTGGCCTAGAAACAATGGAGTGCAGCTGACCATAGCCTAAAACCTCTCAAATCTGAGGCAGAATAAATCTTTCTTCCTTTTAAGTTGTTTATTTCAGACAGTTGGCACAGTGACAAAAGTATTGAACATGGGAGAAATTACCTGTAACATAAATTTTACCAACTAACCTCAGCAAGATACGCACTCATGATTTTAAAATTGCTAAATATACCAATAAATCATAAGAAATAATTGGTAGAAATAGCTAACAACAGGTGTATTGCCCCAAAGGTTTTAGAAGCTGGAATTGCCAGAGAGTGAATATAAAGTAGCCATAGTTTAGGCACTAAAAAAAATAAAAATGGCATCTGGAAGATTCCGATAGTGCACCCAACGACATAGGTACCTCATGTGCATAAAGCTGCACATGTACCCCACTCAAAACAATGGAATAAATGTCCCCTCCCCTAACAACCATTAATAACTCCCATTTTGTGATCAGTTTCCATTCTAACATACTAAAGAACAAATCTAGGTATGGGATCCTGGGAGGCAATTTGATGAAACTGGTTTGGAGCGCATGCATAAAAATGCCAACTGTATCCTCTGAATGAACTCAGGGAATAACCCCTATTTACCATCTTATGCCTATGAATTGATTGAGCATCATGGGGAGGGACATGTGCAGACAGCAAAAGTTTATACAATCCAAGCACATCAATCATACCAGACAGTCACCCATGATAACTCCTCCTTGGCTCCATTAGTAACCAAAATATGAATTACATGTATAAAATAATAGTATCATATGATTAGCATAAATTAAAAGTCTGACAACACCAAGCACCAGTGGCATTAGCTTATAATATTGAAGATCTGGAGCTGGGGAGATGGCTCAGCAGGTCAAAGGGCTGATGGTATCCAGCCTGAACCTGAGTTCAGATTACCAGAACCCACATGAAAGCCAGACATGGTGGCACATATCTGTAATCCAGAGGTGAGTTTGGGGGCAGAGGCAGGAGAATCCCCCAGAAGCTCACAAGCCAGCTAGTCTTGAGCACACAGGACAGTGGTAAAAAACGAGGTGAAACACAAGGACCAAGTGTCCTCTGACCTCCACAGGCATGCCATGTACTACACATACCCCCGACACACACACACACACACACACACACACACACACACACACACACACACTCACATGTACATATATCATATCTAAACAAATGTATGTAAAAATAAATGAATGAATTTTTTAAATCCCCAGAACCCATATTAAAAAACAGGCATGAGTCCACACAGCTGTGACCCCAGTTCTATGGAGACAGGAAGATCACTGGCCTAACTCCAGGTTCAGTGAGAGACCCTACCTCAAAGGGACAGAGTGGCAACCACCACCCTTCTCTAGCCTCTGCCTACATACACAGGCCCACACACATGTACATCCATGCACACACAAACATATACCATACATACAAACCATAAATACACACCCATACACACACACAAATATATAAATAAAAATAAATGGAACATTTTCATGTACTAAATTCTTCTGCTCTCTGTAGTTATAAATGCTAAAGAAATTCTTACAAATAAACACCAAAAGCATGTAAAAAGGAAAGAAAAAAAAAAAACAAATGTTCATCAACAAGGCATACATAAATTATAGATTTTGTCATATAATTAATTCATTCAACATTGCCATAAGTATGGAAATGAATAAACCTCAGTTACAAACATCAACATAACTAATCATATTACATTCATAATATAATGTTGAGTAAAAAATGGTCATTCTTAGAAAGTAAATATGGGTTGCAATCAGAGAATGCTATATGGACTACTCAGTAGTTGAGAGCTTAAGTAGATGTCAGGGTTCATAAATTCACTTATTTTATGAAATTACACACACACACACACACACACACACACACACACACACACACCTCATTTCAAAGTCAAATATAGGCCCGACGGTGGTGATGCACGCCTTTAATCCCAGCACTCGGGAGGCAGAGGCAGGCGGATCTCTGTGAGTTCGAGGCCAGCCTGGGCTACCAAGTGAGTTCCAGGAAAGGTGTGAAGCTACACAGAGAAACCCTGTCTCAGAAAAAAAAAAAAAAGTCAAATATAGCTAGGGATATACTCTCCGTTGGTAAAGTGCTTGCTTCTATGAAGCCCTGGATTTGATCCCCAGCAGCACATATAAACTAGGTGTGGTATTATATGCCTGTAATCTAGCACTTAGGGAAATAGAAGCAGGAAGATAAGAAGTTCAAGGTCATCTTTGGAACTAAATAATGCCCTATCTAAAAAAAATCAAATGAAATGAAATATGATAAAATAAATTGAACTGAATATTATGCCAGGTGTGTTGGCACAGGCCTTAAGTCCCAGCACTCAGGAGGCAGAGGCAGGCAGATCTCTGAGTTCAAGACCAGCCTGGTCTACAGAGCAAATTCCAGAACAGCCAGGCCTACAAAAAGAAACCTTGTCTCAATCTAAATAAATAAATAAATTGAGTTGAACATTATGACAAGAAATTGAATATTAATAATAATTATGAGTAAAAGAGATATTAGAGGCCAACAAAAGCATCGAGAGTTTGGGGAGGCTGTTTTAGCAGCCAAGGTGAGAGTGTGATAGCTTACACTCGTGTAATAACAGTGGAGAAATAAAGAGGTGGCTGTGTTTGGGACAGTATTACAAGTTGGATTATCTGCGATGTTGACTCTGAGGACTAGCTTGATAGTAGGGATTAAGACCTTAAATATCCCTAAAGCCTAGGTGACTAGCCTGTGTCACTACTGGGAAAACAAAGAACCTTTAAGAGGAAAGGCCCAGTGGAAGGAAGCTATATCACTGAGGAGACCAGGGAATCCTTGATGGGGAGATCCGGGACCCAGCCCCTTCCCCTAGTTCTCTGCTTCCTGACACCTTGAGGTGAACAGACTCCTCCACCCATCATGATGTGCTGTGATGCCACATGCCCAAAGCCAAGGCACCAAGCCACCATGGCCTAGAACCTCTGGAATTATGAGCCAAAATAAATTCTCCTTTTACATTATCTTAAGCATATATTAACAAACCCCAGTCCACAGATAGCTCACTGACAGAGGGCCAAGATGTTCACTGTACAGGATTTTCAGAATCAACAACTATGAGAGAGAAAGGAAGAGAAGGAAAAAGATGAAAAAAGGAGACCTGGTCTGTGAGGCACTCTCAGGAAGCTCAGTGGACCCCATAGGCAGCTCTAAAGCTAGAGTCACATTTCAGAGTTGTCTGTGTCACAGACTGTGCAATCTAACATCAGTTTTGTAGGTAGGATGCTGGCAACCACACTGTGAACTCTGAGTTTGCATTTGCATTGATTAAATAAAATTAACCTTAGGTCATGAGGCTGAGTTAGCAACTAATTTGACAGAAAATAATCATAGAGCATCAGAGGGCATCCAGGAGACAGACGGGAGACACAGGAAGCAGTAGTACAGAGGGATTTGGAGTGGTGTGGCTTTCTCTGTTTTTGTGAAATGGAAGCACAGGGCTTTCAGAGATGCCAACAAGGACAGAGGGTTAGCTAGCTGCCACTGAGCCTCTCTCAGCTCACGGGTCTTCACCCCAGCCTTTGAATCTCAAGTCCCACTTATAAATAGAATGATAGAAATTTAAAGCTACCTTGAGTGGCAGTGACAGGGCAAGTGCCTGCAGGAATAGAATACCCACAAGGCTACAGTCTGAGCAGCCAGGCCACTGCTAGAGAAGCAGGCCAGTAACTGCAGAGTTGCAATTGCTGGCTGAAATAGCAGTAGATTAAGGTGCAGCCACTGTGCCGAAGATAAAACAATATTTGGCGCCCAATGGGAGGCATGAACTTATGACCCTAAAATTAAGAGTGTTATGCTCTACCGACTGAGCTAGTCAGGCAGCTTGTTCCAGGGAAAGGTACTCTCATAATTCATTTCCATAGATAGTTTCCACTACCACCCTCATATTTAGTATATAGCACTCTGAATTTGTGGATTATGCATTACACAACAGGGCAATCTTATAGTCGTTCATCTGTAAACTTTTATTCCTCAGACTCTGCTGTAGGAACTCATGGTGAAGCTTCAGGGAATGGGGTTTGGAATCTGGAGCTTGGAGTTGTCATTTTGAGCTTTTCTATTAAGACAAATCCAATACAAGTCATTGCAAAGGCATGTGTTGACTGGGGTGTGTTAATATCGGGAGCTGAAATATATTCCTTTTCTGGATACAGCAGATCAAAGCACTTCATGACAGGAAAAAAAACACTAAGTGCATTTTTCTGAATACTTCCAGAAATGAACTGGAGCAGAGCCTACATCAGATGATCTCTGCCTTTAATCAGTCCTCACCCTGCTAACTTCTGATGGAGAGAAAGGGCCATATGTGGAAAATTGGCAAACTGCTTATTTAAACCTAGCATATTGCAGACCATCTCCCTGGAATAGGGCTGCTCCAATACATATCTCAACAAAGCAGCCTATGGTTCAAACAGATCCTTATCACATGGCAAAAAGCCTTTCAAAGGAAAGCGAAGAGTCGCAGGGTCCAGTTGCTATGAGTTACAGATGGCTCCTGGGTTGTTCACAACTGGCAGAAGACTGCAATGGTGGAAATGGAGTTTGTCCTTGCTGTGGGCCTGAAGGGCCACAAAGTCTGATGCCAAGTTTTCTAGTAACTAATGGGGGAGTTTTCCCTCAGGATATAGCTTCCTGATCTCTGTGACTACAAAATAGGCTGGTAACAGGCAGGCATTTTGTTCCAAGATATGAGCTATAACCTCTCATGTTGCCAGAAGCTGCTGGACCACAGCAGCTGTGATGTTGGACAAGGTGACTCTTTTCAGCTGACAGAAATTTCCAAAGAAGATGAAGAGCTGTGAGATGCAGGCTCCCAGCCACCCAGTCCTAAGGAAGACCTTGAGTTTGGTAAACTTGACGTTGAATTGAATGTGGAGGATAAAGAGAGAGAGTGACTAGATTTTTTAGCACTGAAGGATGACAGTGCTATGAGCTATGAAAGGAAGAAGATGAGGAGTGGGTTTAGTAGATGAAAACCCCAAACTTCTCTTTTATGATTTTTTTAGCTCAAGAAACATAAAACTTCAATTCATTATTCAATGCTAGGTAACCAGTCAGGAATAGACAGGTAGGGTTCTGAGCTGGGGTTAGGGTTTATGGGTAGAACACTTGCCTACTGGTTACTTTTCTGTTGCAGTAATAAAACACCATGACCAAGGCAATTAAGAGAAGCCAAGAGTTTATTTTGGCTTATAGTTCCATAGGGTTAGAGTCCATGATGGCAGAGCCAGTGTGGTAGCAAGCAGCAAGCATGGCAGCTAGAACAGAAAGTTGAATGTTCATATTTTGAACTATATACATGAAGCAGAAAGAGTGAAGTGGGAGCAGAGTGAGGCCTAGTGCTCTCAAAGACTACCCCCAGAGATGTACTTCCTCCAGCAGGGTTGCACCTCTCAAAACAGCACCATCAACTGGGGACCAAGTATCAACACCTTAATCTATAGAGGAAATCATATTCAAACCATTGCAACTCACCTAGCATTCATGAAGCCTCTGGTTCCAACCTCAGCACTGAAAAGAAAAAAGAGTAGCGTTCTAGGGAAACATGTAGACTAGAAACTCAGCTTAATAGTCTCAGCAAACGGATGGTTTTTAAAGCTCAGGCATTCAATATAAACATCTAGGAAGAATACACAACTACAGAAGGAATTTCAGACCAAGCCCAGGAGACTCTGACTTTAGAACTGAAACAGACAACAGCAGTCAACAAAAGAGGTCAAGAAGGACACACAACATGGGAATCCTGAAGAGAGAGAATTATTTCCAAAGGTAGAGGGGTTGTCAAATGCTGGTGACTTATGTCTATAACCCCAGCACTTGCAAGACAGAGGCAGGAGGATCGCCATAAACTTGAGGCTACCCTAGGCTATATAGTGAGAAAGTGAGTGCCAGACCAGCCTAGACTACAAACTGAAATCTTGTGTCAAAAAAAAAAAGGAAGGAAGGAAGGAAGAAAAGAAAGAAAAAAAGAGAAAATGCCCTGAAAGCAAGACAAAGAAAAGACCATTTGGAGGTTACTAGTGATAAAGTGTGTCTTCCTGAGGTAGCTGAAATAACAATAGAAGCAGTGATCTGGAAAAAAAATTAAGATTGGAGAAATGGTTCATCGACTAAAAGCACTTGCAGAGACTCAGGTTCAGATGCCAGGATTTACATCAGGCAGTTCAGAAACTACAGTTTCAGGCAATCTGACATACCCTTCTGACCCCCACGGCACATGTATACATGTGTGCATACATAAACTGAATTTTTTTAATTTTTTATTTATTTTTATTTTATATAATGGGTGTTTTACCTGCATGCATGTCTGTGCACCACATGTATGCCTGGTACCCTTAGAGGCCCTAAGAGGGAATCAGATCCCCTGGAAGTAGAGTTACAGACAGTTAAGAGCCCCATGTAGATGCTAATTGAACCCCAGTCCTCTGGAAGAGCTGCCAGTGCTTTTGACTGCTGTCCCATCTCTCCAGCTCCAAATAAATCTTTTTTAAAAAAAATAGCAAAATGGACAACTTTTACAGTAAGTCAATTATGTCTGTTTGAATCTGGCAGACTCAGCCTGCTGCCTTTCACCACGGTTTACAGGTATATTTTTGGTCACTGGTGTCCTGTGTGAAAATGAATTAATCAATGTTTGTTTGCCTTTCAAAAGCAATGTCCTGAAACTTCAGCTCCTTGGGGGATTAGCTAGCTTTTGTTTCCTGGACCTGTGATCCTTCTGGAAGAGACTAATAACTTCAGATGGCAGATGAAGCAAAAATGATGTGGAAGTAGGTGGAAGCAGGTCGCTAGGGATGTGCCTCTGGAGCTCCAGTAAGGAACAGTCTTCCTCCTCACCGTTCAGTATACGCATGCCTTCTCTGCTGAGATGCACCAAATCTTCTGAACTATGAGCCCAGATAAGCCCCCTTCCCTTCAGTTGATGAACCAGCCAGAAAAGTTACTAACACAGTCATTTGGATTTGTCCTATGACTGTCAAATGTTGGTGTTCCGAGATCAGTCCACTTACCTTCCCTTTCACTGCCTGCTACCTACTACTGTAAATAATAATAATAATAATAATAATAATAATAATAATAATAATGGGATTTCCTTCTGATAGGGAAAATCTACTTCCTTATCTCAACCAAAAGTTAATTTTAATAGAGGCTCAAATGTCAAAACAACCTACTATAAGTCAGTCTTAACTTCACAAATTACTTAAGCACTGATTTCCTCTGCCATCAACCAGAAGGAAATTCCCAAGACTTAAGCTGGCTGCTTTATTTGCAGTTTTGAATTAACTACTGATTCTTAGCCAAACAAAGCTGGTGAATCAAATAGTGGACAGCAGCATTGCTGATGCAAAAGTTCCCAAGTCAACATGTTTGCATCACAGTTCTTACCTTCCAGCCCCATAAACTGGGCATCATGACACAGCCCTACAATCTCAGAACCTCAAAGGACTGCCACAAGTTCAAGGCCAGCCTGTTCTATGTAGTAAGTTACAGACTCGCCTAGACTATAGAATGAGATCCTGTCTCAAAAAATAAAAACGAACAAATAAGAAGTAACAACAAAAAACTTCATCTTCCTTCAAAGCAAGAATGTCTAAAACTGTTACAAGAAGCTTTAATTAAAAGCTGGTACAAAAAAAAAAAAAAAAAAAAAATCTGCCAGTGATGACGGAGCAGCTGTGGAGATGCACACCTTTAATCCTAGCCCTCCGGAGGCAGACACAGGTGGATCTCTGTGAGTTCCAGGACAGCTAAGGCTACACAGAGAAACCCTGTCTTGGGGGCGAAAAAAAGCTGTATACTTCTTCTCATGTCCCCTGCCTAATAAAGCTCAAGAGTTCCTCTAAGTCATTAAAGCACATTCTGTGACAAGTGAAACCGCGCTGACGTCAAAAATGACTTTCCTCAACTTGCTGCAGCTTTGAAAGCAGTCGAACGGTTTAAAATTTGATCTGCACTGCCATCTAGTGATGTATTTCCATAAATTGGTTTTGGTGTTGGCTTAGGTTTGTTTAGTTTGTTTTTTAAGACACAGTCTCAACTCGATTCTAGTCCAGCCTTAAATTCACAATAATCCTACTATCTCTGCCTCCAAAACTCTAATGTTATAGAAGTGAATCACTGCATCTAGCCATTAAATGAAAAGTTCAACACACTATATTTAGAGCAGAAAATATTGCATTGTAAATAGCAGGTTTATAGTATGGAAGTCTCTCAAAAAACTAACCATAGAACGAGCATAGAACTAGCCACACCACTCCTGAGTAGAGCCCAGAGGTTCTGAACCCTCCACAAATGCACTGGTGTCTTCACGCTCACTGCTGTACATTCACAAATGGTAAGAAATGGAAACAGTCTCAGTGTTTGTTAACAGACAGATGGAAAGTGAAAATACGATGCATACACTCAGTGGAATTTTAGTCACCCATAAAGAAAATTGAAGTTGCCAGGTGGCACTGGCGCATGCCTTAAACCCAAGCACTCAAGAGGCACAGGCAAGCGGATCTCTACGAGGAGTTCCAGGCCAGCCTGGTCTACAAAGTGAGTTCCAGGACAGCCAGGACTGGTACACAGAGAAACCCTGTCTCAAAAAAAAAAAAAAAAAATGAAATCATGACATCTATAGAAAAATGGATGGAGCTTATTCAAATGCTAAAGGAAGCATTAGAGATTCAAAAATGCAAATACTGAACATTTTTCTTATATGTAGATCTTGGTTTTAATTTTATATGTGTGTTATAAATACATGCACAACTCTTGAGAGAGGAGTCCCTGAATGCACAGCACAGTAGAGCCAACTCATTATTCATCTGTCATGTGGTGGCGTGGGCAGGGAAGAAATGCCCTCCCCCATCCCACCCCACCCCAGCCCATCAATACCTGTTGCAGGTGGGAAAGCTGGCTGTGAGGTCATAAGAGCAAGAGAGCTGTCCCTGCCCCTCACCAGCGCAGCACTTGGGAAAGTGGCCCCTCACCTTACCACAGTAGAGCTGGCCCTGATGGTGTAGGTGTTGATGAGCCAACACTGAGAGGATGAATGCAGGAGAACTAGCCCCGCCCCTTGCTCATTGCTACATAGTGCTGTGGGATGTCTTGTGTACCCTGTGAATATGTGTTGCTATGACTACTTAATAAAGAAGCTGCTCTGACCTATGGCGAGTCAGGTTATTGCCAGGCAGAAAATCTAGGAGAGAGACAGGAAGAGGAAGGGCAGAGTCAGGAGACCCCATCCAGACACAAAGGAAGCAAGATGACAAGGCAGACTGAGAAAAGTTACCAAGCCACGTGGCTAAATGTAAATAAGAATTATGGGTTAATTTAAGTGTAAGAGTTAGTCAGTAATAAGCCTGAGCTAATGGCTGAGCAGTTATAACTAATATAAGCTTCTGAGTGATTATTTTATAAGCAGCTGCAGGACTTCAGGGCCAGGGGGACCAAAGGAAACCATCTGACTACAGCATAGCATGAGCTAGCAGGGGCAATGCAAGAGACCTCAATCCAGTGGTGAAGACGGGACAGCTGGCGGGCTGACCAACCCTGCAACAACTCAGGCCCAGAACCAGGGTTATGAGTTGGCCTACCCCAGCATCCACCCCATCTGTGATTTGCTGGAGCATATGAAGGGTCCAGGTCCTGCAGATCCAAAGCTGCAGGATCTCCATGACACAGGGCAACAATAGGATATCTAACAGGAGTTCCAGGGAGGGCTCAGCATGTTTAGTCTAGCAGAAACTAGAGGCCTCGAACCAGACCAATGAACACTTTCAAGTAAAGATATATGGATAAAGGGGGTTACTGCATGACTCACTGTGTCACACTGAAGCTTCCAAGACGAGGTTGATGTTTCTTTTTTATATTTCTCATTTGTTTGTTTTTTGTTTTTTGAGACAAGGTTTCTCTGTGTAACAGCCCTGGCTGTCCTAGAACTCACTCTTGTAGATATAACCAACCATCTTATTAAATAAGAAACACAGAGCCAATACAGAGATGAAAGCCAAGAGGTCAGAGCAATAGCTAAGAGCTAAAAACCTTACCCTTCACTGTCGCTGTACCTCTCCAAAAGAGAGTTACTTCTGTGTCTGTCTTTTTTTAGAGTTTCTGTTCTGCCTTCTCATTGGTTGTAAACCTAACCACATGACCTCCTAGTCATTGCCTGTCTGTACAGACCTCCAGGTCTTCTATGGTTTGTATTGAGATTAAAGTCGTGTGTCTCCAATGCTGGCTGTATCCTTGAACACACAGAGATCTACCTAGCTCTGCCGACCAAGTGCTGGGATTAAAGGCGTGCACCACCACCGCCCAGTTTTCATTATGGCTTGCTAATAGCTCTGACCCCCAAGCAACTTTATTTATTAGCATACAAATAAAGTCACATTTCAGTACAAATAAAATATCACCATACACTCTGTAGACCAGGCTGGCCTCAAACTCATAAGAGATCTGCCTGCCTCTGCCTCCTGAGTGCTGCAATTAAAGATGTGCACCACCACCACCCAGTTCTCCTTTTTTTCTCTTAAATTTTATTTTATTGTATTTTATTTTTATTTGGGGAGGAGGTTGCAAAAGCAGAGGGCAGATATGAAGGGATGGAGAAATAAATGGGATGGAGAAGTATGACATGAAAGACACAAAGAATAAATAAAAAAAGAAAGTTAAAAAATATAAACAAATATATGTACACACAATGGGGTTGTATAGGTCATGAAACTAAAAAAGGGACCATGAGAGTGGAGAAGAGAGGGCTAGGAAAGAAAAAAGAAGAAGAACCAAACATGGTGGTGCATTCAGGCAGATACGTATGAGTTGAGGCTAGTCTAGCCTTTGTGGCAAGTTCTAGGCCAGCCAGCACTATATAGTAAGAACTTGTCTTAAAAAAAAAAAAAGAATGAGGGTAATGCTATAGAATATTAAGATGTGTTAATTTGTTTATGCTGTAGAACATTTATTTAGTGATGCAAAGATGTGTTGCATTCTTTTATGTTGCATTTGTTTAACTCTGTGAGGCTATTACTTTGCCTGTCTAAAATACTTGATGGTCTAATAAAGAGCTGAATGGCCAATAGCAAAGCAGGAGAAAGGATAGGCAGGGCTGGCAGGCAGAGAGGATAAATAGAATGAGAAATCTGGGAGGAGAAGAAGAAAGAGCAAGAGAACAAGGTGAGGAGGCCAGCCTGCCAGTCACCCAGCCACACAGCCACCTAGCAACACAGCCAGCCACAGAGGAAGAGTGAAAGTAAGGTTACAGAAGTAAGAAAAGGAAAAAACCCAGAGGCAAAAGGTAGATAGATGGGATAATTTAAAGTTAAGAAAAGCTAACAAGAAACAAGCCAAGTTAAGACAAGGCATTCATAAGTAAGACTAAGCCTCCATGCATGATTTATTTGGGAGCCGGGTGGTGGGCCCCCGCAAAACGCCAAAGAGCAAAGAGCCAAAAGAGTAAAGAAAAAAATAAAAACAACCAACAACAGGGTAATAGAACACATGTGACATGAAAGCAGAGAGGGCTGCTGGGGGGCAGGGGCTAACACCAACATGCAGAGCAATAGAAGGGGACACTTGAGAAAGGATCTATAAAAGCAAAGCGTTATGAAATGCCGTAATGGAACCCATCACTTTTTTTAAAAAATTCATTAAAAATGTGAAAATAGGAGCTCCATGGCTAGAGCATACGCTGCTCTTGAGAATGGTTCATTTTTGTCAACTTGATACAATCCTAGAAATATCTGGGAAGGGGAGCCTCAACTGAGAAAATGCCTCTGTCAGATTGTCCTACAGGCAAGTCTGTGAGGCATTTCCTGGTTAACAATTTATGTGGGAGGGTCCAGCCCACTGGGGGCAGTGCTGCCCCTTGGCAGGTGGTCCTAGGTGCTATAAGAAAACAGGCTGAGCTTTCTCCATGGAGGAGCAAGCCAGTAAGCAGTACTCTTCAAGGCTTCTATTTCAGTTCCTGTCCTGACTTCCCCTCAGATGGACTGTAAGATGTAAACTGAAATACACCATTTTCTTCCCATCTTGGCATTTTCTCATAGCAATAAAAAGCGAACTTGGACACTGAGGACCCAGGTTCAGTTCTCAGCACCCATATCAAGCAGTTCATAAACTTACTGTATGTAAGTAACTTGAGCTCCAGGGGGATCTGATTTGGTTTTGTTTCAGTGGTTTTTTTTTTATGCTGTGTCATAGCATTAATCACTAGGCACTGAGAGTGTCCATGTTCATCCAATGCTTTGCACACAAATATATTTTTATGTGCACACAAATATATGCACATAAAATTATGATCTAATATTTTCCTTCTCTTAAAACATTTAATTTTAGCTAGGCATGGTAGCTCACACCTGTAATATCAGCACTTGAGAGGTTGAAGCAGGATGATTGTCATGAGCAAGGCTAGCCTAAGCTATATAAGTTTCAGACAAACCTAGACTATAGATGAGACCCTGCCTTAGGGGAAAAAAAGTATAATATTTTTACCATACCAGCAACAGAGGAAAGTAAAGGCTTACATTAGACTCAAAGCACTATTGTTATTTAAATGCTGACAGTTCTCCAAGACTCAAGAAAGTTACTTCCTCTTCCTCCCTCAATCAAGAAGTAATAGAAAAAAGGTGACTGCATGTTTGCATGTGCGTGTGCGTGTGCGTGTGCGTGTGCGTGTGCGTGTGCGTGTGTGCGTGCGTGCGTGCGTGTGTGTGTGTGTGTGTGTGTGTGTGTGTTGGGTAAGCCCAAAAGACTGTGGGCTCTCTTTGAGCTCCTACTGTATCCTGGCTGCTATCCCTGACTAGCTACTGTATATATGTATGTAATAATGGAAGGAAATAGGGACAAGGAATGTGTGGCTAGGGCTCGTTCTCTCTTTCTCTCTCTCTCTCTCTCTCTCTCTCTCTCTCTCTCTCTCTCTCTCTCTCTCTCTCTTCCATGGGGATTAGTGCTCTGCCTTGGACACGTGCACTCATGTGCTTATACCCATACATACATACACACACATAACTTAAAATAATAGAAATAAATCCTTAAAATGTGAGGAGAAATGACAACTATAAATTATACTTGCAATTAGACATCTAGCTTACCCATATGCTTTATAGACTAAGAAAAAAATTAATATAAATACAGGAAAAAAACAGAATTCTCATAGACCATAGAAACTAGTGGGCTTTGTAGCATGAGTCTTAAAAGTTCTTATTAATAAAATCAAGGGGCTGGAGAGATGGCTCAGAGGTTAAGAGCACTGACTGCTCTTCCAGAGGTCCTGAGTTCAATTCCCAGAAACCACATGGTGGCTCACAACCATCTGTAATGAGATCTGATGCCCTCTTCTGGCCTTCAGTCATATATGCTGTATATGTAATAAATAAATCTTTAAAATAAATAAATAAATAAATAAATAAAATAAAATCAAACCCGAGGCCAGTTATTGGGGTCAATGCTGGAAGGTCAGAGTACCAAAACAAGCCACAGCTATCTCACCTTGTCAATTCCTCAGCTGGTCCTGTTTCCTCAGACTGGAAGCTTCTGTGTCCTCATCCCAATGGCTCTCAGCTGAACTGCTACTCAAAAGCCTGAATGCTTAACCAGCCAAATGCTTAACCAGCCAAATGCCTAGCCAGCCAAATGCTTCCAGTTTCTGGTCCTCACGCCTTATAAACCTTTCTGCTTTCTACCACCACTCCCTGGGATTAAAGGCTGCTTTCTGGGATTAAAGGCATGAGTCACCATGCCTGGCTGTTTCCAATGTGGCCTTGAACTCACAGAGATCCAGAGGGATTTCTGTCTCTGGAATGCCAGGATTAAAGGCGTGTGCTAACATTTTCTAGCCTAAATATCTTGTGGCTTTTCTGTTCTCTGACCCCAGATAAGTTTATTAAGGTACACAATATTTGGGGGAACACAATACTACCACAGGCTTCTTGCCTTTTTCTTATATATTTGGTTTTTACAACTTAACTGTCCCACATAAGTTTATTTTTCTAACATAAATAAACTCAACTTGTGGTTGATGAATTCCATGCCCACACTGTTTGGAAAGGCAGAACTGTGTAAAAATAAAATACACAGCAGTTAACATGAATTGGGGATGGGGCAGGCAGGCTGGTAGAACACTTTGATTTATAATAGTCTTCCCTTTTGTTTATTATAAAAGGTGAGGAAATAGGAAAGGGTGATGGTGAGGCAGGAATGGAGATGTTACGCTTTTTAGACTACTTCCTGTTGCCTGGAGATATTGACCTTTTTGGGGAACCAGGAAAGCTGGGATGCTGGTCAAGTCCTGGAAAAGCAGGTTATTTCATTTGCTGTCATGGTTCTGCAGGACCTTCTGGGGGTAGGAAAGTGCAGGCAGCAGTTGGAGCAGTTTGTGAGACTGGACCACCTGAGGCTACACATTTTGAAGCTGTCCAGGATGCAGATTTTAAGGAAATATCTGGAGCTGGCAGGATGCTGGATATATATTAGGGATCAAAGATAAATTTAAGGAGTTTAGGGGGAAATTTTTTTCTTAGGTGTATATTTGAAACTTTTAGGCCCCTGGTACTTGAGGGAAGGAAGTCCCAAAACTAGGGAAAGGGCGAGATCCCACCCTAAGGAATAAGTGGAATAGGCAGTGGGGAACAGGCTGTTGATTGACAGGAGTACTTATCTGGAGTCCATTTGACCCAAGAGAGGCGGATTCAAGCCAATTCCCTGAAGCTTACAAGAAATTAGTAAGTTTACAAAAAGAGATGAGTTTTAGATATGTTAGCATTACCACTGTTTGTAATCTGTACAGAAATCCACACTGTAGAAAAGGCAGTAGACTCATACCTTTGTGTCATGGGAGAAGCTTGAAGAAAATAGATTAAAAGCATGTGTAGCTAAAGTTTTCCTGTGTCCTGCCTGGCCTGTGGTCAGGACAAATCTCTCTCACCTACCAGTCCTGCAGCTTCTCAGACCCAAGTAAACACAGAGAGACTTATATTAATTAAAGTTTTATGGCCTAATGGCTCAGGCTTCTTGTTAGCTAGATCTTACATCTTAAATTAACCCATTTCTATAAATTGCCACGTGGCTTGTGGCTTACTGGTATCTTTACATCTTGCTTCCTCTGTGTCTGGATGGTGACTCCTGACTCAGCCTTCCTGTTCCCAGAATTCTCCTCTCTCTTTGTCCCACCTATACTTCCTGCCTGGCTACTGGCCAATCAGCACTTTATTTATTAACTAATCATAGCAACACATTCACAGCACACAGAGTGATATCCACAGCACTTCCCCTTTTCTTTTTTTCAAAAAGGAACGTTTTAACTTTAACATAGTAAAATTACATATAACAAAACAATTATCAATCAAGAATTATAGTTATAATATCTAGTCTATTTGTATTTGGCAAAATTAAAGAAGATATCCTATCTATCCTATATTTGTGAGTCTAAGGTTTCATATCTAATTTATCTTTTATAACTATCTAGTCTTCAACTACATCAAAGACCTCAGAAAGATATACTATTACCAGAGAAATGGAAGAAGGATGCAGGAAACTTTTGGGAGTCTTGTGAGAGTAGACAGAGACAGCTGGCAGCCTGGACAGTCATCCAAAGTTCCTCTGTAAAGTTGGGGCATCTGTCTTCAGCCCATAGGCCTAGAGTCTCTCAGTCACTTCTCTCTGTGTCCTGTAGAATGTCTGGCAGTTTCCTCTGTGAAGTAGGAACCTAAAGGACAATTTTGCCTAGCAAAGTTCAGTGGTCACCTTCCTATGGGTCTTGCATGTCCATTTGACCAAGCAGTCCAGGCAAGAACAGTTTCTTGCCCAAATGGCTATTTTTGCCAAGAAGAAGATAAACTCCATATATAGTGTCGTCGATGCCCATCCTCCTGTCTGAAGTAAATTGGTGCTGCCAGGAGCAGACATGTTTTACTATCCAGAAAGTCTAAATTTTTAAAACATTTTAAATGCCGTATTCTGCAGGTCTTTGATGGGATTGAACACTTAACAGTTATAGTTACAATCTTCTAACTTAGCTAGAACATACTAAGGATTCAGGTTCTTCAGCATAGGGTACCTTTTGGAATGATCTCTGTAACGTGCCATCTACCCATGCTCCAGACTTCTCTGGATCTTAGTATGTGTCTCTTGTTTGATATTATTCATGTTGACTGTAGTTCCATCTTGTCTAGGTCATTATCCCTTATTCCTCCTGGACAATATTTGATAATCATTCCTATTATATATAGTTTTGTATTAGGTTAGAACTTTCTTATTTAGACAAAAGGGGGAGATGTAGTGGGTAGCTGTTCCAGCTTTGACCTGGAAGTACTATCCCCATTGAGGTTTCTGGTAACTGTTACACCTATGAGGGGCCAAGACAGGAGCCCTTAAGACCTGAGATCCAGATGTACCGGCTCTCTTGGTTCCTGGATCCTGGACGCTGGAGGTAGATTGAGCAGAGTTCTCCAGACAGCACCACTGGACTGCTCTATACCTTTCCAGGACCCTGTAACCTATCCCTTTACTTGTAAGTTACCCCACAAAATAAACCTCCCTTTTAACTATGTAGAGTTGCCTTAATACTTCCACCAATAAGCATGAATGCATTTCAAGGCAAACTCAGAGAGGACAGAAACCTCCCATGGAGCAGAAGGGCAAAAGCTGGATTGATCTTGATTGTCAGTATAAATATATACCATGAAAGAGGGCCTTCTTCTCTATCCAGAAGACTGGGTGCATGTAGATTAGACAGACATTTTTAGCAAAATGAGAAGCACTTTTAAGGCTCTACTTAGAAGACAACCAAAGGAAATTTAAAAATCTTGAGCTTGTGACTATGATAATAGTAGTCAGAGTTTACAAAAACTAAATTAATACCTTATCAGAACTCCATTGGTTAATGCTAAAATTCTGAACTTTTGAAATCTTAATATAACAATAACAGAGGGAGAAAGAAATCTGAAGTATTCGTGTTTTTAGTACCTAAGTTTCTTTCTTCTTTTCTTTCTTTCTTGCTTTTTTAATAGTTTTTTTGAGAAAGGATTTCTCCATGGCTGTTGTGGAAATCACTCAGTAGACCAAATTGGCCTCAAACCCAGAGATCCACTGCCTCTGCTTTCCAAGTGCTGGGACTAAAAGTATGGGTTAAGTCACTTTCTTATACCTTTACAAATTGCATTTACATTCCTTAAGTCACTTTCTTATCACAACTAAAGCTTTCATATCCTCAGATCTCACATAAACTTTATACCTTTTTCTATACAGTCATTCACCACAAGACACAGATGGTTGATTACTGAGAGCAATTATTGTGAGTTTAATTAAAGTGAGTTTTTGTCAAATAAAGGAATAGAAAAAAGTTACTTTGAAATCTGTTTTGTGAGGTTATTTGCTTTTGGAGGTCTTGTAGCAACTAAACTGTGTCTAGGCCTAGTAGTTACTCTAGGAAAGTGAGGCCTAAGGCCTGATTTTTACATATAAAGAGAACTGAGGAGGCAACTGAAGCCTTGGTTGCTGCTGTTAAACTGACAAAGCTGTCACTAGCCTAGTCATCAAGGCCATCAGAGACCAGAGAAGGAGAAATCTTACCTGAGTAAGCAGGAAGTACACACCAAGCAGCTTCTGAATCTATTAAAAATGACAGAGACTTGTTGCAGAATACTATTATTATTATTATTATTATTATTAATTATTATTATTTTTGGTTTTTCGAGACAGAGTTTCTCTGTGTAGTTTTTGGTTCCTGTCCTGGATCTTGCTCTGTAGACCAGGCTGGCCTCAAACTCACAGAGATCTGCCTGCTCCCGAGTGCTGGGATTAAAGGCATGTGCCACCACCACCTGGTACAGAATATTATTTTAAGGTGTGTTACTTTTGTTTATGCTCTGAAACATTTGTTTAATGATGAAAAGATGTGTTTGATTAAATAAAATTCACCTGAGGTCAGGAGGCTGAGTCAGCAACTAGCTGATAGGAAATGGTAGGGAGGAGCCAGGTGGAGAAGAGTTTTTAAGGAGGGGCAAAGAGAAGCATGAGGGCTTTTTGGAGAACACAAGCAAGGAGAGGAGGTAAGCTACTTGATATTTAGCCTCTCTGAAGAGCAGAATTCCACTTTAACCTTTGAATCTTGAGTTCTTTAGAGAGACAGAGATTTAGTTAAGTTCCCTTCATAGCTTTGCAAGAGTCAGAGCCTGAGGGAACAGAATTCCCTCTGGCTAATGTCCTTGTGGCCTAACCACTGCTGGTAGCAGTAGAGTTGCAGTTGGTGATTTAGACAGTTGTGGCTTAAAGGGCAGCAACAATTTTTTAAGAAGGATAACAATTGGTGCACCAAAGGGTGATAGAACCACATGAAAGGAGTGGATATGCCAGCTGGCTCTGCTGCATTTGACATCTGGGGCTGTCAACTGCCGGCTCTGCTGCATCTGTCTGAACTTCTCCAAACTAGCAGTCAGCTGCTGCTTGCCCAGAGAAGTCAATAGAATTGGTGAGAGACTTGGTAAATCCTTTAGGAGAGTAGGAGAGAATCAAATAATATTGAAAAGAATTTTTTTTCTATGTTAAGAATGGGAAGCATAGGAAGCATAACAATGCAGGGCTCTCTATACTGCTACCTTAGAAGGCTTAAAGTTAGAAGCAGAATATGGGAAGATTGATGATTTAATTTATACTGATGTAATACTGATAATACTATCAGTATGGTAATTCATATCTTATCAATAATAGCCTCAGTGGTTTTTTGTGCTAACTATGACAAGTGGTTAATAGGATACAGGCCTTGGAAAGATATATTAATGGAAAAAACAAAAATGTTCAGACACAAATTGAGGAATTTAGAGCAGAATTTGCCATACTATTGCATTGTGAAACTGGAGAGGAATGGCCTAAGGTTATTTGAACACCAACTTTAATATATCCAGTTACTGTTCAACAACCACCAGATGATATGTAGCCCCAAGGCTACTCAGAAATTAATTGGAATCCTATAGATATGTTAGACTTAAAGAGAGTTAAGGAAGCAGTTGTTTCATAAGGTAAGCATTCACCCTTTGTAAGACAGAGGTTAAATTCATGGACAACTAAGAATAGAATTATTCCACAAGACTGGAAAGATTTAGTTTCAGAAGTATTAGAAGCTGGTCCTCAATTACAATAGAGAACTTGGTGGAGAGAGGAATCTAGGGAACAATGAGGTAGGGATAGAGGTCATGACCAAATTCTTGGTGAGGGTCAGTATGCTGATTTGCAAAGATAGTGTATGTTGGATGATAACACTCTGATTCTATGTCATATAGAAGCTTTGAATGCTTAGGACAGGGTTGAAGAGTCAGGAAAGAGGATTAAATCATTTACTAATATTATACAAGGCCTAAAAGAAGCTTTCACTGATTTTTTTGCATGGATTAACATCAACTGTAAATAAAATGATATGTGATCCAGACACTAGGCAAATATTAATTGAATCTTTGGCTTTTGAAAATGCTAATGTGGAATGTAAAATGGTGATTAGGCCTTTATGGGCAAAATCAATATCCATAGAAGAATGGATCATGCATGCAATTGATATTGGCCCCTGTAGTTTAAAAGTTAACTATTCTTACAATTTTAAAAAAAAACAGAGCCAGATATTGGGGTGAAAGCTGAAAGATCAGAGAAGCAGAGCAAGCCACAGCCAACTTCACCTCACCAACTCATGAGCCAATCCTGTTTTCTCAGAAAGCTTCTGAGTCCTCACCCAAAAGGGTCTCAGCTGAACTGCTTTAGTTCCTGTTTCCTCATGCCTTACATACCTTTCTCCACCTTGCCATCACTTCCTGAGATTAAAATCATATGTGCTTCCCAGTACTGGGATTAAAGGTATGTGCCACCACTGCCTGGCTCTGTTTCCAGTGTGGCCTTGAACTCACAGAGATCAAGATGGATCTCTGCCTCCCAAATGATAGGATTAAGGGTATGTGCTACCACTGTCTGGCCTCTGTGTCTAATCTAGTAGCTGGTGCTATCCTCTGATCCACAGGCAAGCTTTATTAGGGTACACAATATATCACATTTCCCCTTTTTTGTCTAAAATAATAAAAGGTTATAACTAATATAAGAAAAACTATATACAATAAGTACAATAATATGTACAATATATACAATCAAGAGTTACATTAACAATGTCCAATCCAAAAACATTTGACAAATTCCGAGAAAATACTTCATTATCTATGCTATTTTTGTGACTCTAAAGTGTTGTACCTTATTCACGTTCTATCCTAATTTGTATTACCAACCAAAAATATCTTTTGATGTCTTTCAATCTTATACACTTTACATCTCTTCAGTAAGTAACAAGGAAAACTATAACTATAACTATCTAATCTTCAACTCCCTCAGAGACCCAAGAAGGAAATAATATTACCTAAGTAAGCAGGAAATGCAAACAAGTGACTTCCAAAAAATGTGAGAAATGACAGAAACAGCTGGATGCTTGGACAGTCATTCAAGATTTCTCTGCAACATTGGGGCATCCATCTTCAGCCTATAGGACTAGCATATCTGACAGACTCATCTGTGAGGCAAGATTTTCCAAAGGGCCTTCCTACCTTAACTTGGCAAGGTTTGACAGTCTTTCTTTTGTGTCCTGCTTGTCCATTTTGGAAAGCATACCATCAGCAGTTGGGACAGGGGCATTTTCTTGCTCAGTGCTAACTTGCCACAAAGAAAGTAAACTCTATGTGGCGTTTCTTTGATGCCCATCATCTTCTCTGAAATAGATTAGTGCTGCCAGGAACAGACATGTATCGTTGTCATAAAAAAAAATTATATTATTACCATTATAGATGAGGACATCATGGGAATAGGAAGAGGCAGGGTGCTGGGGAGGCTCTCAGGAATCCACAAGTTTGACCCCACCTTGGTCTGCTGGCAGGGGTCCAGAAGGTGCCTGGACCAGTCTACTCTGGTGACCAGCCTAGCAAATAACCTAGCTGTCATTATAGAGCCTTTGTCCAGTGACTGATGGAAGCAGATACAGAGATCCATGGCCAGGCACCAGGCTGAGTTCCAGGAATCCAATTGATGAGAGAGAGGAGAGATACTGCAGGTGAGGGACATCGAGATCATGATGGGAGGATATGCAGAGATGACTGGCCACACTAGTGGAAACCCAT